>NC_089844.1:48955360-49266360 GCF_035609145.1 Eleutherodactylus coqui | reverse complement strand
GCACGAGCATTGATTATGTCATAAATAGGAAAAGCTTATGGGTCCCAACTCGATTATTCAATTCTATGCGGAAAAGAATTAGCGTCCAAATTTTACGTACAGAATCCAATTTTCTCACATAGAAACTTAAAATTTGGCACAGGCATTGGATATGTCCTAAATAGCAAAAACTAACGGGTCCCAACTCGATTATTCAATTCTATGCGCAAAAGAATTAGCGTCAAAATTTTACGTACGGAATGTATTTTTCTCACTTTCCAGTGTCATAGAAACGTGAAATTTGGCACGAGCATTGATTATGTCATAAATAGGAAAAGCTTATGGGTCCCAACTCGATTATTCAATTCTATGTGCAAAAGAATTAGCGTCCAAATTTTACGTACAGAATCCAATTTTCTCACATAGAAACTGAAAATTTGGCACGGGCATTGAATATGTCCTAAATAGTAAAAACTAACGGGTCCCAACTCGATTATTCAATTCTATGCGCAAAAGAATTAGCGTAAAAATTGTACATACGGAATGTATTTTTCTCACTTTCCAGTGTCATAGAAACTTGAAATTTGGCACGAGCATTGATTATGTCATAAATAGGAAAAGCTAGTGGGTCCCAACTCCGTTATTTAATTCTATACACAAAAGAATTAGCGTCCAAATTTTACGTATGGAATGTAATTTTCTCACATAGAAACTTAAAATTTGGCACGGGCATTGATTATGTCATAAATAGGAAAAGCTAATGGGTCCTAACTCGATTATTCAATTCTATGTGCAAAAGAATTAGCGTCCAAATTTTATGTACGGAATCCAATTTTCTCGCATAGAAACTTGAAATTTGGCACGAGCATTGATTATGTCATAAATAGGAAAAGCTAATGGGTCCCAACTCGATTATTCAATTCTATGTGCAAAAGAATTAGCGTCTAAATTTTACATACAGAATCCAATTTTCTCACATAGAAACTTGAAATTCGGCACGAGCATTGATTATGTTATAAATAGGAAAAGCTAATGGGTCCCAACTCCGTTATTTAATTCTATGCGCAAAAGAATCAGCGTCCAAATTTTACGTACGGAATGTATTTTTCTCACAGAAACTTAAAATTTCGCACGGGTATTGATTATGTCATAAATAGGAAAAGCTAATGGGTCCTAATTCGATTATTCAATTCTATGCGCAAAAGAATTAGCGTCCCAATTTTACGTACAGAATCCAATTTTCTCACATAGAAACTTAAAATTTGGCACGGGCATTGAATATGTCCTAAATAGGAAAAACTAACGGGTCCCAACTCGATTATTCAATTCTATGCGCAAAAGAATTAGCGTCAAAATTTTACGTACGGAATGTATTTTTCTCACTTTCCAGTGTCATAGAAACGTGAAATTTGGCACGAGCATTGATTATGTCATAAATAGGAAAAGCTAATGGGTCCCAACTCGATTATTCAATTCTATGCGCAAAAGAATTAGCGTCAAAATTTTACATACGGAATGTATTTTTCTCACTTTCCAGTGTCATAGAAACGTGAAATTTGGCACGAGCATTGATTATGTCATAAATAGGAAAAGCTAATGGGTCCCAACTCGATTATTCAATTCTATATGCAAAAGAATTAGCGTCCAAATTTTACGTACAGAATCCAATTTTCTCACATAGAAACTGAAAATTTGGCACGGGCATTGAATATGTCATAAATAGTAAAAACTAACGGGTCCCAACTCGATTATTCAATTCTATGCGCAAAAGAATTAGCGTAAAAATTTTACATACGGAATGTATTTTTCTCACTTTCCAGTGTCATAGAAACTTGAAATTTGGCACGAGCATTGATTATGTCATAAATAGGAAAAGCTAGTGGGTCCCAACTCGATTATTCAATTCTATGTGCAAAAGAATTAGCGTCCAAATTTTACGTACAGAATCCAATTTTCTCACATAGAAATTGAAAATTTGGCACGGGCATTGAATATGTCCTAAATAGTAAAAACTAACGGGTCCCAACTCGATTATTCAATTCAATGCGCAAAAGAATTAGCGTAAAAATTTTACATACGGAATGTATTTTTCTCACTTTCCAGTGTCATAGAAACTTGAAATTTGGCACGAGCATTGATTATGTCATAAATAGGAAAAGCTAGTGGGTCCCAACTCCGTTATTTAATTCTATACGCAAAAGAATTAGCGTCCAAATTTTACGTATGGAATGTAATTTTCTCACATAGAAACTTAAAATTTGGCACGGGCATTGATTATGTCATAAATAGGAAAAGCTAATGGGTCCTAACTCGATTATTCAATTCTATGTGCAAAAGAATTAGCGTCCAAATTTTATGTACGGAATCCAATTTTCTCACATAGAAACTTGAAATTTGGCACAAGCATTGATTATGTCATAAATAGGAAAAGCTAATGGGTCCCAACTCGATTATTCAATTCTATGTGCAAAAGAATTAGCGTCTAAATTTTACATACAGAATCCAATTTTCTCACATAGAAACTTGAAATTCGGCACGAGCATTGATTATGTTATAAATAGGAAAAGCTAATGGGTCCCAACTCCGTTATTTAATTCTATGCGCTAAAGAATCAGCGTCCAAATTTTACGTACGGAATGTAATTTTCTCACAGAAACTTAAAATTTCGCACGGGTATTGATTATGTGATAAATAGGAAAAGCTAATGGGTCCTAATTCGATTATTCAATTCTATGTGCAAAAGAATTAGCGTCAAAATTTTACGTACGGAATCCAATTTTCTCACATAGAAACTTGAAATTTGGCACGAGCATTGCTTATGTCATAAATAGGAAAAGCTAATGGGTCCCAACTCCGTTATTTAATTCTAGGCACAAAAGAATTAGTGTCCAAGTTTTATGTACGGAATGTAATTTTCTCACATAGAAACTTAAAATTTGGCATGGGCATTGATTATGTCATAAATAGGAAAAACTAATGGGTCCCAACTCTATTTTTCAATTCTATGTGCAAAAGAATTAGCGTCCAAATTTTATGTACGGAATCCAATTTTCTCACATGGAAACTTGAAATTTGGCACAAGCATTGATTATGTCATAAATAGGAAAAGCTAATGGGTCCCAACTCGATTATTCAATTCTATGTGCAAAAGAATTAGCGTCTAAATTTTACGTACAGAATCCTATTTTCTCACATAGAAACTTGAAATTCGGCACGAGCATTGATTATGTCATAAATAGGAAAAGCTAATGGGTCCTAACTCGATTATTCAATTCTATGTGCAAAAAAATTAGCGTCCAAATTTTACGTACGTAATGTAGTTTTCTCACATAGAAACTTAAAATTTGGCATGGGCATTGATTATGTCATATATAGGAAAAGCTAATGGGTCCCAACTCTATTATTCAATTCTATGTGCAAAAGAATTAGCGTCAAAATTTTAGGTACGGAATCCAATTTTCTCACATAGAAACTTGAAATTTGGCACGAGCATTGCTTATGTCATAAATAGGAAAACCTAATGGGTCCCAACTCCGTTATTTAATTCTAGGCACAATAGAATTAGCGTCCAAGTTTTATGTACGGAGTGTAATTTTCTCACATAGAAACTTGAAATTTGGCACGAGCATTGATTATGTCATAAATAGGAAAAGCTAATGGGTCCCAACTCGATTACTCAATTCTATGCGCAAAAGAATTAGCGTCCAAATTTTACGTACGGAATGTATTTTTCTCACGTAGAAACTTAAAATTTGGCACGGGCATTGATTATGTCATAAATAGGAAAAGCTAATGGGTCCTAACTCGATTATTCAATTCTATGTGCAAAAGAATTAGTGTCAAAATTTTACGTACGGAATCCAATTTTCTCACATAGAAACTTAAAATTTGGCACGAGCATTGCTTATGTCATAAATAGGAAAACCTAATGGGTCCCAACTCCGTTATTTAATTCTAGGCACAAAAGAATTAGCGTCCAAGTTTTATGTACGGAGTGTAATTTTCTCACATAGAAACTTAAAATTTGGCATGGGCATTGATTATGTCATAAATAGGAAAAGCTAATGGGTCCCAACTCGATTATTCAATTCTATGTGCAAAAGAATTAGCGTCCAAATTTTATGTAAGGAATCCAATTTTCTCACATAGAAACTTGAAATTTGGCACGAGCATTGATTATGTCATAAATTGGAAAAGCTAATGGGTCCCAATTCGATTATTCAATTCTATGCGCAAAATAATTAGCGTCCAAATTTTACGTACAGAATCCAATTTTCTCACATAGAAACTTAAAATTTGGCACGGGCATTGAATATGTCCTAAATAGGAAAAACTAACGGGTTCCAACTCGATTACGCAATTCTATGCGCAAAAGAATTAGCGTCAAAATTTTACGTACGGAAAGTATTTTTCTCACTTTCCAGTGTCATAGAAACGTGAAATTTGGCACGAGCATTGATTATTTCATAAATAGGAAAAGCTAATGGGTCCCAACTCGATTATTCAATTCTATGTGCAAAATAATTCGCGCCTAAATTTTACGTACAGAATCCAATTTTCTCACATTGAAACTTGAAATTCGGCACGAGCATTGATTATGTCATAAATAGGAAAAGCTAATGTGTCCCAACTCCGTTATTTAATTCTATGCGCAAAAGAATTAGCGTCCAAATTTTACGTACGGAATGCAATTTTCTCACATAGAAACTTGAAATTCGGCACGAGCATTGATTATGTAATAAATAGGAAAAGCTAATGGGTCCCAACTCCGTTATTTAATTCTAGGCACAAAAAATTAGCGTCCAAGTTTTATGTACGGAGTGTAATTTTCTCACATAGAAACTTAAAATTTGGCATGGGCATTGATTATGTCATAAATAGGAAAAGCTAATGGGTCCCAACTCGATTACTCAATTCTATGCGCAAAAGAATTAACGTCCAAATTTTACGTACGGAAGCCAATTTTCTCACATAGAAACTTGAAATTTGGCACGAGCATTGCTTATGTCATAAATAGGAAAACCTAATGGGTCCCAACTCCGTTATTTAATTCTAGGCACAAAAGAATTAGCATCCAAGTTTTATGTACGGAGTGTAATTTTCTCACATAGAAACTTAAAATTTGGCATGGGCATTGATTATGTCATAAATAGGAAAAGCTAATGGGTCCCAATTCGATTTTTCAATTCTATGCGCAAAAGAATTAGCGTCCAAATTTTACATACAGAATCCAATTTTCTCACATAGAAACTTAAAATTTGGCACGGGCATTGAGTATGTCCTAAATAGGAAAAACTAACGGGATCCAACTCGATTACTCAATTCTATGCGCAAAAGAATTAGCGTCGAAATTTTACGTACCGAATGTATTTTTCTCACTTTCCAGTGTCATAGAAACGTGAAATTTGGCACGAGCATTGATTATGTCATAAATAGGAAAAGCTGATGGGTCCTAAATCGATTATTCAATTCTATGTGCAAAAGAATTAGCGTCAAAATTTTACGCACAGAATCCAATTTTCTCAAATAGAAACTTGAAATTCGGCACGAGCATTGATCATGTCATAAATAGGAAAAGCTAATGGGTCCCAACTCCGTTATTTAATTCTATGCACAAAAGAATTAGCGTCCAAATTTTACGTACGTAATGTAGTTTTCTCACATAGAAACTTAAAATTTGGCATGGGCATTGATTATGTCATATATAGGAAAAGCTAATGGGTCCCAACTCTATTATTCAATTCTATGTGCAAAAGAATTAGCGTCCGAATTTTACGTACAGAATCCAATTTTCTCACATGGAAACTTGAAATTTGGCACGAGCATTGATTATGTCATAAATAGGAAAAGCTTATGGGTCCCAACTCGATTATTCAATTCTATGCGCAAAAGAATTAGCGTCCAATTTTTACGTACAGAATCCAATTTTCTCACATAGAAACTTAAAATTTGGCACGGGCATTGGATATGTCCTAAATAGCAAAAACTAACGGGTCCCAACTCGATTATTCAATTCTATGCGCAAAAGAATTAGCGTCAAAATTTTATGTACGGAATGTATTTTTCTCACTTTCCAGTGTCATAGAAACGTGAAATTTGGCACGAGCATTGATTATGTCATAAATAGGAAAAGCTAATGGGTCCCAACTCGATTATTCAATTCTATGTGCAAAAGAATTAGCGTCCAAATTTTACGTACAGAATCCAATTTTCTCACATAGAAATTGAAAATTTGGCACGGGCATTGAATATGTCCTAAATAGTAAAAACTAACGGGTCCCAACTCGATTATTCAATTCAATGCGCAAAAGAATTAGCGTAAAAATTTTACATACGGAATGTATTTTTCTCACTTTCCAGTGTCATAGAAACTTGAAATTTGGCACGAGCATTGATTATGTCATAAATAGGAAAAGCTAGTGGGTCCCAACTCCGTTATTTAATTCTATACGCAAAAGAATTAGCGTCCAAATTTTACGTATGGAATGTAATTTTCTCACATAGAAACTTAAAATTTGGCACGGGCATTGATTATGTCATAAATAGGAAAAGCTAATGGGTCCCAACTCCGTTATTTAATTCTATGCGCAAAAGAATTAGCGTCCAAATTTTACGTACGTAATGTAGTTTTCTCACATAGAAACTTAAAATTTGGCATGGGCATTGATTATGTCATATATAGGAAAAGCTAATGGGTCCCAACTCGATTATTCAATTCTATGTGCAAATGAATAAGCGTCCAAATTTTACGTACAGAATCCAATTTTCTCACATGGAAACTTGCAATTTGGCACGAGCATTGATTATGTCATAAATAGGAAAAGCTTATGGGTCCCAACTCGATTATTCAATTCTATGCGGAAAAGAATTAGCGTCCAAATTTTACGTACAGAATCCAATTTTCTCACATAGAAACTTAAAATTTGGCACGGGCATTGGATATGTCCTAAATAGCAAAAACTAACGGGTCCCAACTCGATTATTCAATTCTATGCGCAAAAGAATTAGCGTCAAAATTTTACGTACGGAATGTATTTTTCTCACTTTCCAGTGTCATAGAAACGTGAAATTTGGCACGAGCATTGATTATGTCATAAATAGGAAAAGCTTATGGGTCCCAACTCGATTATTCAATTCTATGTGCAAAAGAATTAGCGTCCAAATTTTACGTACAGAATCCAATTTTCTCACATAGAAACTGAAAATTTGGCACGGGCATTGAATATGTCCTAAATAGTAAAAACTAACGGGTCCCAACTCGATTATTCAATTCTATGCGCAAAAGAATTAGCGTAAAAATTGTACATACGGAATGTATTTTTCTCACTTTCCAGTGTCATAGAAACTTGAAATTTGGCACAAGCATTGATTATGTCATAAATAGGAAAAGCTAGTGGGTCCCAACTCCGTTATTTAATTCTATACACAAAAGAATTAGCGTCCAAATTTTACGTATGGAATGTAATTTTCTCACATAGAAACTTAAAATTTGGCACGGGCATTGATTATGTCATAAATAGGAAAAGCTAATGGGTCCTAACTCGATTATTCAATTCTATGTGCAAAAGAATTAGCGTCCAAATTTTATGTACGGAATCCAATTTTCTCGCATAGAAACTTGAAATTTGGCACGAGCATTGATTATGTCATAAATAGGAAAAGCTAATGGGTCCCAACTCGATTATTCAATTCTATGTGCAAAAGAATTAGCGTCTAAATTTTACATACAGAATCCAATTTTCTCACATAGAAACTTGAAATTCGGCACGAGCATTGATTATGTTATAAATAGGAAAAGCTAATGGGTCCCAACTCCGTTATTTAATTCTATGCGCAAAAGAATCAGCGTCCAAATTTTACGTACGGAATGTATTTTTCTCACAGAAACTTAAAATTTCGCACGGGTATTGATTATGTCATAAATAGGAAAAGCTAATGGGTCCTAATTCGATTATTCAATTCTATGCGCAAAAGAATTAGCGTCCCAATTTTACGTACAGAATCCAATTTTCTCACATAGAAACTTAAAATTTGGCACGGGCATTGAATATGTCCTAAATAGGAAAAACTAACGGGTCCCAACTCGATTATTCAATTCTATGCGCAAAAGAATTAGCGTCAAAATTTTACGTACGGAATGTATTTTTCTCACTTTCCAGTGTCATAGAAACGTGAAATTTGGCACGAGCATTGATTATGTCATAAATAGGAAAAGCTAATGGGTCCCAACTCGATTATTCAATTCTATGCGCAAAAGAATTAGCGTCAAAATTTTACATACGGAATGTATTTTTCTCACTTTCCAGTGTCATAGAAACGTGAAATTTGGCACGAGCATTGATTATGTCATAAATAGGAAAAGCTAATGGGTCCCAACTCGATTATTCAATTCTATGTGCAAAAGAATTAGCGTCCAAATTTTACGTACAGAATCCAATTTTCTCACATAGAAACTGAAAATTTGGCACGGGCATTGAATATGTCATAAATAGTAAAAACTAACGGGTCCCAACTCGATTATTCAATTCTATGCGCAAAAGAATTAGCGTAAAAATTTTACATACGGAATGTATTTTTCTCACTTTCCAGTGTCATAGAAACTTGAAATTTGGCACGAGCATTGATTATGTCATAAATAGGAAAAGCTAGTGGGTCCCAACTCGATTATTCAATTCTATGTGCAAAAGAATTAGCGTCCAAATTTTACGTACAGAATCCAATTTTCTCACATAGAAATTGAAAATTTGGCACGGGCATTGAATATGTCCTAAATAGTAAAAACTAACGGGTCCCAACTCGATTATTCAATTCAATGCGCAAAAGAATTAGCGTAAAAATTTTACATACGGAATGTATTTTTCTCACTTTCCAGTGTCATAGAAACTTGAAATTTGGCACGAGCATTGATTATGTCATAAATAGGAAAAGCTAGTGGGTCCCAACTCCGTTATTTAATTCTATACGCAAAAGAATTAGCGTCCAAATTTTACGTATGGAATGTAATTTTCTCACATAGAAACTTAAAATTTGGCACGGGCATTGATTATGTCATAAATAGGAAAAGCTAATGGGTCCTAACTCGATTATTCAATTCTATGTGCAAAAGAATTAGCGTCCAAATTTTATGTACGGAATCCAATTTTCTCACATAGAAACTTGAAATTTGGCACAAGCATTGATTATGTCATAAATAGGAAAAGCTAATGGGTCCCAACTCGATTATTCAATTCTATGTGCAAAGGAATTAGCGTCTAAATTTTACATACAGAATCCAATTTTCTCACATAGAAACTTGAAATTCGGCACGAGCATTGATTATGTTATAAATAGGAAAAGCTAATGGGTCCCAACTCCGTTATTTAATTCTATGCGCTAAAGAATCAGCGTCCAAATTTTACGTACGGAATGTAATTTTCTCACAGAAACTTAAAATTTCGCACGGGTATTGATTATGTGATAAATAGGAAAAGCTAATGGGTCCTAATTCGATTATTCAATTCTATGTGCAAAAGAATTAGCGTCAAAATTTTACGTACGGAATCCAATTTTCTCACATAGAAACTTGAAATTTGGCACGAGCATTGCTTATGTCATAAATAGGAAAAGCTAATGGGTCCCAACTCCGTTATTTAATTCTAGGCACAAAAGAATTAGTGTCCAAGTTTTATGTACGGAATGTAATTTTCTCACATAGAAACTTAAAATTTGGCATGGGCATTGATTATGTCATAAATAGGAAAAACTAATGGGTCCCAACTCTATTTTTCAATTCTATGTGCAAAAGAATTAGCGTCCAAATTTTATGTACGGAATCCAATTTTCTCACATGGAAACTTGAAATTTGGCACAAGCATTGATTATGTCATAAATAGGAAAAGCTAATGGGTCCCAACTCGATTATTCAATTCTATGCGCAAAAGAATTAGCGTCCCAATTTTACGTACAGAATCCAATTTTCTCACATAGAAACTTAAAATTTGGCACGGGCATTGAATATGTCCTAAATAGGAAAAACTAACGGATCCCAACTCGATTATTCAATTCTATGCGCAAAAGAATTAGCGTCAAAATTTTACGTACGGAATGTATTTTTCTCACTTTCCAGTGTCATAGAAACGTGAAATTTGGCACGAGCATTGATTATGTCATAAATAGGAAAAGCTAATGGGTCCCAACTCCGTTATTTAATTCTATACGCAAAATAATTAGCGTCCAAATTTTACGTATGGAATGTAATTTTCTCACATAGAAACTTAAAATTTGGCACGGTCATTGATTATGTCATAAATAGGAAAAGCTAATGGGTCCCAACTCGATTATTCAATTCTATGCACAAAAGAATTAGCGTCCAAATTTTACGTACAGAATCCAATTTTCTCACATAGAAACTTAAAATTTGGCACGGGCATTGAATATGTCCTAAATAGCAAAAACTAACGGGTCCCAACTCGATTATGCAATTCTATGCGCAAAAGAATTAGCGTCAAAATTTTACGTACGGAATGTATTTTTCTCACTTTCCAGTGTCATAGAAACATGAAATTTGGCACGAGCATTGATTATGTCATAAATAGGAAAAGCTAATGGGTCCCAACTCGATTATTCAATTCTATGTGCAAAAGAATTAGCGTCTAAATTTTACGTACAGAATCCTATTTTCTCACATAGAAACTTGAAATTCGGCACGAGCATGGATTATGTCATAAATAGGAAAAGCTAATGGGTCCCAACTCCGTTATTTAATTCTATGCGCAAAAGAATTAGCGTCCAAATTTTACGTACGGAATGTAATTTTCTCACATAGAAACTTAAAATTTGGCATGGGCATTGATTATGTCATATATAGGAAAAGCTAATGGGTCCCAACTCGATTATTCAATTTTATGTGCAAAAGAATTAGCGTCCAAATTTTACGTACGGAATCCAATTTTCTCACATAGAAACTTGAAATTTGGCACGAGCATTGATTATGTCATAAATAGGAAAACCTAATGGGTCCCAACTCCGTTATTTAATTCTAGGCACAAAAGAATTAGCGTCCAAGTTTTATGTACGGAGTGTAATTTTCTCACATAGAAACTTGAAATTTGGCACGAGCATTGATTATGTCATAAATAGGAAAAGCTAATGGGTCCCAACTCGATTACTCAATTCTATGCGCAAAAGAATTAGCGTCCAAATTTTACGTACGGAATGTATTTTTCTCACGTAGAAACTTAAAATTTGGCACGGGCATTGATTATGTCATAAATAGGAAAAGCTAATGGGTCCTAACTCGATTATTCAATTCTATGTGCAAAAGAATTAGTGTCAAAATTTTACGTACGGAATCCAATTTTCTCACATAGAAACTTGAAATTTGGCACGAGCATTGCTTATGTCATAAATAGGAAAACCTAATGGGTCCCAACTCCGTTATTTAATTCTAGGCACAAAAGAATTAGCGTCCAAGTTTTATGTACGGAGTGTAATTTTCTCACATAGAAACTTAAAATTTGGCATGGGCATTGATTATGTCATAAATAGGAAAAGCTAATGGGTCCCAACTCGATTATTCAATTCTATGTGCAAAAGAATTAGCGTCCAAATTTTATGTACGGAATCCAATTTTCTCACATAGAAACTTGAAATTTGGCACGAGCATTGATTATGTCATAAATTGGAAAAGCTAATGGGTCCCAATTCGATTATTCAATTCTATGCGCAAAAGAATTAGCGTCCAAATTTTACGTACAGAATCCAATTTTCTCACATAGAAACTTAAAATTTGGCAAGGGCATTGAATATGTCCAAAATAGGAAAAACTAACGGGTTCCAACTCGATTACGCAATTCTATGCGTAAAAGAATTAGCGTCAAAATTTTACGTACGGAAAGTATTTTTCTCACTTTGCAGTGTCATAGAAACGTGAAATTTGGCACGAGCATTGATTATTTCATAAATAGGAAAAGCTAATGGGTCCCAACTCGATTATTCAATTCTATGTGCAAAATAATTCGCGTCTAAATTTTACGTACAGAATCCAATTTTCTCACATTGAAACTTGAAATTCGGCACGAGCATTGATTATGTAATAAATAGGAAAAGCTAATGTGTCCCAACTCCGTTATTTAATTCTATGCGCAAAAGAATTAGCGTCCAAATTTTACGTACGGAATGCAATTTTCTCACATAGAAACTTGAAATTCGGCACGAGCATTGATTATGTAATAAATAGGAAAAGCTAATGGGTCCCAACTCCGTTATTTAATTCTAGGCACAAAAAATTAGCGTCCAAGTTTTATGTACGGAGTGTAATTTTCTCACATAGAAACTTAAAATTTGGCATGGGCATTGATTATGTCATAAATAGGAAAAGCTAATGGGTCCCAACTCGATTACTCAATTCTATGCGCAAAAGAATTAACGTCCAAATTTTACGTACGGAATGTAATTTTCTCACGTAGAAACTTAAAATTTGGCATGGGCATTGATTATGTCATAAATAGGAAAAGCTAATGGGTCCTAACTCGATTATTCAATTCTATGTGCAAAAGAATTAGCGTCAAAATTTTACGTACGGAATCCAATTTTCTCTCATAGAAACTTGAAATTTGGCACAAGCATTGATTATGTCATAAATAGGAAAAGCTAATGGGTCCCAACTCGATTATTCAATTCTATGCGCAAAAGAATTAGCGTCCCAATTTTACGTACAGAATCCAATTTTCTCACATAGAAACTTAAAATTTGGCACGGGCATTGAATATGTCCTAAATAGGAAAAACTAACGGATCCCAACTCGATTATTCAATTCTATGCGCAAAAGAATTAGCGTCAAAATTTTACGTACGGAATGTATTTTTCTCACTTTCCAGTGTCATAGAAACGTGAAATTTGGCACGAGCATTGATTATGTCATAAATAGGAAAAGCTAATGGGTCCCAACTCCGTTATTTAATTCTATACGCAAAATAATTAGCGTCCAAATTTTACGTATGGAATGTAATTTTCTCACATAGAAACTTAAAATTTGGCACGGTCATTGATTATGTCATAAATAGGAAAAGCTAATGGGTCCCAACTCGATTATTCAATTCTATGCACAAAAGAATTAGCGTCCAAATTTTACGTACAGAATCCAATTTTCTCACATAGAAACTTAAAATTTGGCACGGGCATTGAATATGTCCTAAATAGCAAAAACTAACGGGTCCCAACTCGATTATTCAATTCTATGCGCAAAAGAATTAGCGTCAAAATTTTACGTACGGAATGTATTTTTCTCACTTTCCAGTGTCATAGAAACATGAAATTTGGCACGAGCATTGATTATGTCATAAATAGGAAAAGCTAATGGGTCCCAACTCGATTATTCAATTCTATGTGCAAAAGAATTAGCGTCTAAATTTTACGTACAGAATCCTATTTTCTCACATAGAAACTTGAAATTCGGCACGAGCATGGATTATGTCATAAATAGGAAAAGCTAATGGGTCCCAACTCCGTTATTTAATTCTATGCGCAAAAGAATTAGCGTCCAAATTTTACGTACGGAATGTAATTTTCTCACATAGAAACTTAAAATTTGGCATGGGCATTGATTATGTCATATATAGGAAAAGCTAATGGGTCCCAACTCGATTATTCAATTTTATGTGCAAAAGAATTAGCGTCCAAATTTTACGTACGGAATCCAATTTTCTCACATAGAAACTTGAAATTTGGCACGAGCATTGATTATGTCATAAATAGGAAAACCTAATGGGTCCCAACTCCGTTATTTAATTCTAGGCACAAAAGAATTAGCGTCCAAGTTTTATGTACGGAGTGTAATTTTCTCACATAGAAACTTGAAATTTGGCACGAGCATTGATTATGTCATAAATAGGAAAAGCTAATGGGTCCCAACTCGATTACTCAATTCTATGCGCAAAAGAATTAGCGTCCAAATTTTACGTACGGAATGTATTTTTCTCACGTAGAAACTTAAAATTTGGCACGGGCATTGATTATGTCATAAATAGGAAAAGCTAATGGGTCCTAACTCGATTATTCAATTCTATGTGCAAAAGAATTAGTGTCAAAATTTTACGTACGGAATCCAATTTTCTCACATAGAAACTTAAAATTTGGCACGAGCATTGCTTATGTCATAAATAGGAAAACCTAATGGGTCCCAACTCCGTTATTTAATTCTAGGCACAAAAGAATTAGCGTCCAAGTTTTATGTACGGAGTGTAATTTTCTCACATAGAAACTTAAAATTTGGCATGGGCATTGATTATGTCATAAATAGGAAAAGCTAATGGGTCCCAACTCGATTATTCAATTCTATGTGCAAAAGAATTAGCGTCCAAATTTTATGTAAGGAATCCAATTTTCTCACATAGAAACTTGAAATTTGGCACGAGCATTGATTATGTCATAAATTGGAAAAGCTAATGGGTCCCAATTCGATTATTCAATTCTATGCGCAAAATAATTAGCGTCCAAATTTTACTTACAGAATCCAATTTTCTCACATAGAAACTTAAAATTTGGCACGGGCATTCAATATGTCCTAAATAGGAAAAACTAACGGGTTCCAACTCGATTACGCAATTCTATGCGCAAAAGAATTAGCGTCAAAATTTTACGTACGGAAAGTATTTTTCTCACTTTCCAGTGTCATAGAAACGTGAAATTTGGCACGAGCATTGATTATTTCATAAATAGGAAAAGCTAATGGGTCCCAACTCGATTATTCAATTCTATGTGCAAAATAATTCGCGTCTAAATTTTACGTACAGAATCCAATTTTCTCACATTGAAACTTGAAATTCGGCACGAGCATTGATTATGTCATAAATAGGAAAAGCTAATGTGTCCCAACTCCGTTATTTAATTCTATGCGCAAAAGAATTAGCGTCCAAATTTTACGTACGGAATGCAATTTTCTCACATAGAAACTTGAAATTCGGCACGAGCATTGATTATGTAATAAATAGGAAAAGCTAATGGGTCCCAACTCCGTTATTTAATTCTAGGCACAAAAAATTAGCGTCCAAGTTTTATGTACGGAGTGTAATTTTCTCACATAGAAACTTAAAATTTGGCATGGGCATTGATTATGTCATAAATAGGAAAAGCTAAGGGTCCCAACTCGATTACTCAATTCTATGCGCAAAAGAATTAACGTCCAAATTTTACGTACGGAATGTAATTTTCTCACGTAGAAACTTAAAATTTGGCATGGGCATTGATTATGTCATAAATAGGAAAAGCTAATGGGTCCCAATTCGATTTTTCAATTCTATGCGCAAAAGAATTAGCGTCCAAATTTTACATACAGAATCCAATTTTCTCACATAGAAACTTAAAATTTGGCACGGGCATTGAATATGTCCTAAATAGGAAAAACTAACGGGATCCAACTCGATTACTCAATTCTATGCGCAAAAGAATTAGCGTCGAAATTTTACGTACCGAATGTATTTTTCTCACTTTCCAGTGTCATAGAAACGTGAAATTTGGCACGAGCATTGATTATGTCATAAATAGGAAAAGCTAATGGGTCCTAAATCGATTATTCAATTCTATGTGCAAAAGAATTAGCGTCAAAATTTTACGCACAGAATCCAATTTTCTCAAATAGAAACTTGAAATTCGGCACGAGCATTGATCATGTCATAAATAGGAAAAGCTAATGGGTCCCAACTCCGTTATTTAATTCTATGCACAAAAGAATTAGCGTCCAAATTTTACGTACGTAATGTAGTTTTCTCACATAGAAACTTAAAATTTGGCATGGGCATTGATTATGTCATATATAGGAAAAGCTAATGGGTCCCAACTCTATTATTCAATTCTATGTGCAAAAGAATTAGCGTCCGAATTTTACGTACAGAATCCAATTTTCTCACATGGAAACTTGAAATTTGGCACGAGCATTGATTATGTCATAAATAGGAAAAGCTTATGGGTCCCAACTCGATTATTCAATTCTATGCGCAAAAGAATTAGCGTCCAAATTTTACGTACAGAATCCAATTTTCTCACATAGAAACTTAAAATTTGGCACGGGCATTGGATATGTCCTAAATAGCAAAAACTAACGGGTCCCAACTCGATTATTCAATTCTATGCGCAAAAGAATTAGCGTCAAAATTTTATGTACGGAATGTATTTTTCTCACTTTCCAGTGTCATAGAAACGTGAAATTTGGCACGAGCATTGATTATGTCATAAATAGGAAAAGCTAATGGGTCCCAACTCGATTATTCAATTCTATGTGCAAAAGAATTAGCGTCCAAATTTTACGTACAGAATCCAATTTTCTCACATAGAAACTGAAAATTTGGCACGGGCATTGAATATGTCATAAATAGTAAAAACTAACGGGTCCCAACTCGATTATTCAATTCTATGCGCAAAAGAATTAGCGTAAAAATTTTACATACGGAATGTATTTTTCTCACTTTCCAGTGTCATAGAAACTTGAAATTTGGCACGAGCATTGATTATGTCATAAATAGGAAAAGCTAGTGGGTCCCAACTCGATTATTCAATTCTATGTGCAAAAGAATTAGCGTCCAAATTTTACGTACAGAATCCAATTTTCTCACATAGAAATTGAAAATTTGGCACGGGCATTGAATATGTCCTAAATAGTAAAAACTAACGGGTCCCAACTCGATTATTCAATTCAATGCGCAAAAGAATTAGCGTAAAAATTTTACATACGGAATGTATTTTTCTCACTTTCCAGTGTCATAGAAACTTGAAATTTGGCACGAGCATTGATTATGTCATAAATAGGAAAAGCTAGTGGGTCCCAACTCCGTTATTTAATTCTATACGCAAAAGAATTAGCGTCCAAATTTTACGTATGGAATGTAATTTTCTCACATAGAAACTTAAAATTTGGCACGGGCATTGATTATGTCATAAATAGGAAAAGCTAATGGGTCCTAACTCGATTATTCAATTCTATGTGCAAAAGAATTAGCGTCCAAATTTTATGTACGGAATCCAATTTTCTCACATAGAAACTTGAAATTTGGCACAAGCATTGATTATGTCATAAATAGGAAAAGCTAATGGGTCCCAACTCGATTATTCAATTCTATGTGCAAAGGAATTAGCGTCTAAATTTTACATACAGAATCCAATTTTCTCACATAGAAACTTGAAATTCGGCACGAGCATTGATTATGTTATAAATAGGAAAAGCTAATGGGTCCCAACTCCGTTATTTAATTCTATGCGCTAAAGAATCAGCGTCCAAATTTTACGTACGGAATGTAATTTTCTCACAGAAACTTAAAATTTCGCACGGGTATTGATTATGTGATAAATAGGAAAAGCTAATGGGTCCTAATTCGATTATTCAATTCTATGTGCAAAAGAATTAGCGTCAAAATTTTACGTACGGAATCCAATTTTCTCACATAGAAACTTGAAATTTGGCACGAGCATTGCTTATGTCATAAATAGGAAAAGCTAATGGGTCCCAACTCCGTTATTTAATTCTAGGCACAAAAGAATTAGTGTCCAAGTTTTATGTACGGAATGTAATTTTCTCACATAGAAACTTAAAATTTGGCATGGGCATTGATTATGTCATAAATAGGAAAAACTAATGGGTCCCAACTCTATTTTTCAATTCTATGTGCAAAAGAATTAGCGTCCAAATTTTATGTACGGAATCCAATTTTCTCACATGGAAACTTGAAATTTGGCACAAGCATTGATTATGTCATAAATAGGAAAAGCTAATGGGTCCCAACTCGATTATTCAATTCTATGCGCAAAAGAATTAGCGTCCCAATTTTACGTACAGAATCCAATTTTCTCACATAGAAACTTAAAATTTGGCACGGGCATTGAATATGTCCTAAATAGGAAAAACTAACGGATCCCAACTCGATTATTCAATTCTATGCGCAAAAGAATTAGCGTCAAAATTTTACGTACGGAATGTATTTTTCTCACTTTCCAGTGTCATAGAAACGTGAAATTTGGCACGAGCATTGATTATGTCATAAATAGGAAAAGCTAATGGGTCCCAACTCCGTTATTTAATTCTATACGCAAAATAATTAGCGTCCAAATTTTACGTATGGAATGTAATTTTCTCACATAGAAACTTAAAATTTGGCACGGTCATTGATTATGTCATAAATAGGAAAAGCTAATGGGTCCCAACTCGATTATTCAATTCTATGCACAAAAGAATTAGCGTCCAAATTTTACGTACAGAATCCAATTTTCTCACATAGAAACTTAAAATTTGGCACGGGCATTGAATATGTCCTAAATAGCAAAAACTAACGGGTCCCAACTCGATTATTCAATTCTATGCGCAAAAGAATTAGCGTCAAAATTTTACGTACGGAATGTATTTTTCTCACTTTCCAGTGTCATAGAAACATGAAATTTGGCACGAGCATTGATTATGTCATAAATAGGAAAAGCTAATGGGTCCCAACTCGATTATTCAATTCTATGTGCAAAAGAATTAGCGTCTAAATTTTACGTACAGAATCCTATTTTCTCACATAGAAACTTGAAATTCGGCACGAGCATGGATTATGTCATAAATAGGAAAAGCTAATGGGTCCCAACTCCGTTATTTAATTCTATGCGCAAAAGAATTAGCGTCCAAATTTTACGTACGGAATGTAATTTTCTCACATAGAAACTTAAAATTTGGCATGGGCATTGATTATGTCATATATAGGAAAAGCTAATGGGTCCCAACTCGATTATTCAATTTTATGTGCAAAAGAATTAGCGTCCAAATTTTACGTACGGAATCCAATTTTCTCACATAGAAACTTGAAATTTGGCACGAGCATTGATTATGTCATAAATAGGAAAACCTAATGGGTCCCAACTCCGTTATTTAATTCTAGGCACAAAAGAATTAGCGTCCAAGTTTTATGTACGGAGTGTAATTTTCTCACATAGAAACTTGAAATTTGGCACGAGCATTGATTATGTCATAAATAGGAAAAGCTAATGGGTCCCAACTCGATTACTCAATTCTATGCGCAAAAGAATTAGCGTCCAAATTTTACGTACGGAATGTATTTTTCTCACGTAGAAACTTAAAATTTGGCACGGGCATTGATTATGTCATAAATAGGAAAAGCTAATGGGTCCTAACTCGATTATTCAATTCTATGTGCAAAAGAATTAGTGTCAAAATTTTACGTACGGAATCCAATTTTCTCACATAGAAACTTAAAATTTGGCACGAGCATTGCTTATGTCATAAATAGGAAAACCTAATGGGTCCCAACTCCGTTATTTAATTCTAGGCACAAAAGAATTAGCGTCCAAGTTTTATGTACGGAGTGTAATTTTCTCACATAGAAACTTAAAATTTGGCATGGGCATTGATTATGTCATAAATAGGAAAAGCTAATGGGTCCCAACTCGATTATTCAATTCTATGTGCAAAAGAATTAGCGTCCAAATTTTATGTAAGGAATCCAATTTTCTCACATAGAAACTTGAAATTTGGCACGAGCATTGATTATGTCATAAATTGGAAAAGCTAATGGGTCCCAATTCGATTATTCAATTCTATGCGCAAAATAATTAGCGTCCAAATTTTACTTACAGAATCCAATTTTCTCACATAGAAACTTAAAATTTGGCACGGGCATTCAATATGTCCTAAATAGGAAAAACTAACGGGTTCCAACTCGATTACGCAATTCTATGCGCAAAAGAATTAGCGTCAAAATTTTACGTACGGAAAGTATTTTTCTCACTTTCCAGTGTCATAGAAACGTGAAATTTGGCACGAGCATTGATTATTTCATAAATAGGAAAAGCTAATGGGTCCCAACTCGATTATTCAATTCTATGTGCAAAATAATTCGCGTCTAAATTTTACGTACAGAATCCAATTTTCTCACATTGAAACTTGAAATTCGGCACGAGCATTGATTATGTCATAAATAGGAAAAGCTAATGTGTCCCAACTCCGTTATTTAATTCTATGCGCAAAAGAATTAGCGTCCAAATTTTACGTACGGAATGCAATTTTCTCACATAGAAACTTGAAATTCGGCACGAGCATTGATTATGTAATAAATAGGAAAAGCTAATGGGTCCCAACTCCGTTATTTAATTCTAGGCACAAAAAATTAGCGTCCAAGTTTTATGTACGGAGTGTAATTTTCTCACATAGAAACTTAAAATTTGGCATGGGCATTGATTATGTCATAAATAGGAAAAGCTAAGGGTCCCAACTCGATTACTCAATTCTATGCGCAAAAGAATTAACGTCCAAATTTTACGTACGGAATGTAATTTTCTCACGTAGAAACTTAAAATTTGGCATGGGCATTGATTATGTCATAAATAGGAAAAGCTAATGGGTCCCAATTCGATTTTTCAATTCTATGCGCAAAAGAATTAGCGTCCAAATTTTACATACAGAATCCAATTTTCTCACATAGAAACTTAAAATTTGGCACGGGCATTGAATATGTCCTAAATAGGAAAAACTAACGGGATCCAACTCGATTACTCAATTCTATGCGCAAAAGAATTAGCGTCGAAATTTTACGTACCGAATGTATTTTTCTCACTTTCCAGTGTCATAGAAACGTGAAATTTGGCACGAGCATTGATTATGTCATAAATAGGAAAAGCTAATGGGTCCTAAATCGATTATTCAATTCTATGTGCAAAAGAATTAGCGTCAAAATTTTACGCACAGAATCCAATTTTCTCAAATAGAAACTTGAAATTCGGCACGAGCATTGATCATGTCATAAATAGGAAAAGCTAATGGGTCCCAACTCCGTTATTTAATTCTATGCACAAAAGAATTAGCGTCCAAATTTTACGTACGTAATGTAGTTTTCTCACATAGAAACTTAAAATTTGGCATGGGCATTGATTATGTCATATATAGGAAAAGCTAATGGGTCCCAACTCTATTATTCAATTCTATGTGCAAAAGAATTAGCGTCCGAATTTTACGTACAGAATCCAATTTTCTCACATGGAAACTTGAAATTTGGCACGAGCATTGATTATGTCATAAATAGGAAAAGCTTATGGGTCCCAACTCGATTATTCAATTCTATGCGCAAAAGAATTAGCGTCCAAATTTTACGTACAGAATCCAATTTTCTCACATAGAAACTTAAAATTTGGCACGGGCATTGGATATGTCCTAAATAGCAAAAACTAACGGGTCCCAACTCGATTATTCAATTCTATGCGCAAAAGAATTAGCGTCAAAATTTTATGTACGGAATGTATTTTTCTCACTTTCCAGTGTCATAGAAACGTGAAATTTGGCACGAGCATTGATTATGTCATAAATAGGAAAAGCTTATGGGTCCCAACTCGATTATTCAATTCTATGTGCAAAAGAATTAGCGTCCAAATTTTACGTACAGAATCCAATTTTCTCACATAGAAACTGAAAATTTGGCACGGGCATTGAATATGTCCTAAATAGTAAAAACTAACGGGTCCCAACTCGATTATTCAATTCTATGCGCAAAAGAATTAGCGTAAAAATTGTACATACGGAATGTATTTTTCTCACTTTCCAGTGTCATAGAAACTTGAAATTTGGCACGAGCATTGATTATGTCATAAATAGGAAAAGCTAGTGGGTCCCAACTCCGTTATTTAATTCTATACACAAAAGAATTAGCGTCCAAATTTTATGTACGGAATCCAATTTTCTCACATAGAAACTTGAAATTTGGCACGAGCATTGATTATGTCATAAATAGGAAAAGCTAATGGGTCCCAACTCGATTATTCAATTCTATGTGCAAAAGAATTAGCGTCTAAATTTTACATACAGAATCCAATTTTCTCACATAGAAACTTGAAATTCGGCACGAGCATTGATTATGTTATAAATAGGAAAAGCTAATGGGTCCCAACTCCGTTATTTAATTCTATGCGCAAAAGAATCAGCGTCCAAATTTTACGTACGGAATGTATTTTTCTCACAGAAACTTAAAATTTCGCACGGGTATTGATTATGTCATAAATAGGAAAAGCTAATGGGTCCTAATTCGATTATTCAATTCTATGCGCAAAAGAATTAGCGTCCCAATTTTACGTACAGAATCCAATTTTCTCACATAGAAACTTAAAATTTGGCACGGGCATTGAATATGTCCTAAATAGGAAAAACTAACGGGTCCCAACTCGATTATTCAATTCTATGCGCAAAAGAATTAGCGTCAAAATTTTACGTACGGAATGTATTTTTCTCACTTTCCAGTGTTATAGAAACGTGAAATTTGGCACGAGCATTGATTATGTCATAAATAGGAAAAGCTAATGGGTCCCAACTCGATTATTCAATTCTATGCGCAAAAGAATTAGGGTCAAAATTTTACATACGGAATGTATTTTTCTCACTTTCCAGTGTCATAGAAACGTGAAATTTGGCACGAGCATTGATTATGTCATAAATAGGAAAAGCTAGTGGGTCCTAACTCGATTATTCAATTCTATGTGCAAAAGAATTAGCGTCCAAATTTTACGTACAGAATCCAATTTTCTCACATAGAAATTGAAAATTTGGCACGGGCATTGAATATGTCCTAAATAGTAAAAACTAACGGGTCCCAACTCGATTATTCAATTCAATGCGCAAAAGAATTAGCGTAAAAATTTTACATACGGAATGTATTTTTCTCACTTTCCAGTGTCATAGAAACTTGAAATTTGGCACGAGCATTGATTATGTCATAAATAGGAAAAGCTAGTGGGTCCCAACTCCGTTATTTAATTCTATACGCAAAAGAATTAGCGTCCAAATTTTACGTATGGAATGTAATTTTCTCACATAGAAACTTAAAATTTGGCACGGGCATTGATTATGTCATAAATAGGAAAAGCTAATGGGTCCTAACTCGATTATTCAATTCTATGTGCAAAAGAATTAGCGTCCAAATTTTATGTACGGAATCCAATTTTCTCACATAGAAACTTGAAATTTGGCACAAGCATTGATTATGTCATAAATAGGAAAAGCTAATGGGTCCCAACTCGATTATTCAATTCTATGTGCAAAAGAATTAGCGTCTAAATTTTACATACAGAATCCAATTTTCTCACATAGAAACTTGAAATTCGGCACGAGCATTGATTATGTTATAAATAGGAAAAGCTAATGGGTCCCAACTCCGTTATTTAATTCTATGCGCAAAAGAATCAGCGTCCAAATTTTACGTACGGAATGTAATTTTCTCACAGAAACTTAAAATTTCGCACGGGTATTGATTATGTGATAAATAGGAAAAGCTAATGGGTCCTAATTCGATTATTCAATTCTATGTGCAAAAGAATTAGCGTCAAAATTTTACGTACGGAATCCAATTTTCTCACATAGAAACTTGAAATTTGGCACGAGCATTGCTTATGTCATAAATAGGAAAAGCTAATGGGTCCCAACTCCGTTATTTAATTCTAGGCACAAAAGAATTAGTGTCCAAGTTTTATGTACGGAATGTAATTTTCTCACATAGAAACTTAAAATTTGGCATGGGCATTGATTATGTCATAAATAGGAAAAACTAATGGGTCCCAACTCTATTTTTCAATTCTATGTGCAAAAGAATTAGCGTCCAAATTTTATGTACGGAATCCAATTTTCTCACATGGAAATTTGAAATTTGGCACAAGCATTGATTATGTCATAAATAGGAAAAGCTAATGGGTCCCAACTCGATTATTCAATTCTATGCGCAAAAGAATTAGCGTCCCAATTTTACGTACAGAATCCAATTTTCTCACATAGAAACTTAAAATTTGGCACGGGCATTGAATATGTCCTAAATAGGAAAAACTAACGGATCCCAACTCGATTATTCAATTCTATGCGCAAAAGAATTAGCGTCAAAATTTTACGTACGGAATGTATTTTTCTCACTTTCCAGTGTCATAGAAACGTGAAATTTGGCACGAGCATTGATTATGTCATAAATAGGAAAAGCTAATGGGTCCCAACTCCGTTATTTAATTCTATACGCAAAATAATTAGCGTCCAAATTTTACGTATGGAATGTAATTTTCTCACATAGAAACTTAAAATTTGGCACGGTCATTGATTATGTCATAAATAGGAAAAGCTAATGGGTCCCAACTCGATTATTCAATTCTATGCACAAAAGAATTAGCGTCCAAATTTTACGTACAGAATCCAATTTTCTCACATAGAAACTTAAAATTTGGCACGGGCATTGAATATGTCCTAAATAGCAAAAACTAACGGGTCCCAACTCGATTATTCAATTCTATGCGCAAAAGAATTAGCGTCAAAATTTTACGTACGGAATATATTTTTCTCACTTTCCAGTGTCATAGAAACATGAAATTTGGCACGAGCATTGATTATGTCATAAATAGGAAAAGCTAATGGGTCCCAACTCGATTATTCAATTCTATGTGCAAAAGAATTAGCGTCTAAATTTTACGTACAGAATCCTATTTTCTCACATAGAAACTTGAAATTCGGCACGAGCATTGATTATGTCATAAATAGGAAAAGCTAATGGGTCCCAACTCCGTTATTTAATTCTGTCCGCAAAAGAATTAGCGTCCAAATTTTACGTACGGAATGTAATTTTCTCACATAGAAACTTAAAATTTGGCATGGGCATTGATTATGTCATATATAGGAAAAGCTAATGGGTCCCAACTCGATTATTCAATTTTATGTGCAAAAGAATTAGCGTCCAAATTTTACGTACGGAATCCAATTTTCTCACATAGAAACTTGAAATTTGGCACGAGCATTGATTATGTCATAAATAGGAAAACCTAATGGGTCCCAACTCCGTTATTTAATTCTAGGCACAAAAGAATTAGCGTCCAAGTTTTATGTACGGAGTGTAATTTTCTCACATAGAAACTTGAAATTTGGCACGAGCATTGATTATGTCATAAATAGGAAAAGCTAATGGGTCCCAACTCGATTACTCAATTCTATGCGCAAAAGAATTAGCGTCCAAATTTTACGTACGGAATGTATTTTTCTCACGTAGAAACTTAAAATTTGGCACGGGCATTGATTATGTCATAAATAGGAAAAGCTAATGGGTCCTAACTCGATTATTCAATTCTATGTGCAAAAGAATTAGTGTCAAAATTTTACGTACGGAATCCAATTTTCTCACATAGAAACTTGAAATTTGGCACGAGCATTGCTTATGTCATAAATAGGAAAACCTAATGGGTCCCAACTCCGTTATTTAATTCTAGGCACAAAAGAATTAGCGTCCAAGTTTTATGTACGGAGTGTAATTTTCTCACATAGAAACTTAAAATTTGGCATGGGCATTGATTATGTCATAAATAGGAAAAGCTAATGGGTCCCAACTCGATTATTCAATTCTATGTGCAAAAGAATTAGCGTCCAAATTTTATGTACGGAATCCAATTTTCTCACATAGAAACTTGAAATTTGGCACGAGCATTGATTATGTCATAAATTGGAAAAGCTAATGGGTCCCAATTCGATTATTCAATTCTATGCGCAAAAGAATTAGCGTCCAAATTTTACGTACAGAATCCAATTTTCTCACAGAAACTTAAAATTTCGCACGGGTATTGATTATGTCATAAATAGGAAAACCTAATGGGTCCCAACTCCGTTATTTAATTCTATGCGCAAAAGAATCAGCGTCCAAATTTTACGTACGGAATGTAATTTTCTCACAGAAACTTAAAATTTCGCACGGGTATTGATTATGTCATAAATAGGAAAAGCTAATGGGTCCTAATTCGATTATTCAATTCTATGCGCAAAAGAATTAGCGTCCCAATTTTACGTACAGAATCCAATTTTCTCACATAGAAACTTAAAATTTGGCACGGGCATTGAATATGTCCTAAATAGGAAAAACTAACGGGTCCCAACTCGATTATTCAATTCTATGCGCAAAAGAATTAGCGTCAAAATTTTACGTACGGAATGTATTTTTCTCACTTTCCAGTGTCATAGAAACGTGAAATTTGGCACGAGCATTGATTATGTCATAAATAGGAAAAGCTAATGGGTCCCAACTCGATTATTCAATTCTATGCGCAAAAGAATTAGCGTCAAAATTTTACATACGGAATGTATTTTTCTCACTTTCCAGTGTCATAGAAACGTGAAATTTGGCACGAGCATTGATTATGTCATAAATAGGAAAAGCTAATGGGTCCCAACTCGATTATTCAATTCTATGTGCAAAAGAATTAGCGTCCAAATTTTACGTACAGAATCCAATTTTCTCACATAGAAACTGAAAATTTGGCACGGGCATTGAATATGTCCTAAATAGTAAAAACTAACGGGTCCCAACTCGATTATTCAATTCTATGCGCAAAAGAATTAGCGTCCAAATTTTACATACGGAATGTATTTTTCTCACTTTCCAGTGTCATAGAAACTTGAAATTTGGCACGAGCATTGATTATGTCATAAATAGGAAAAGCTAGTGGGTCCCAACTCGATTATTCAATTCTATGTGCAAAAGAATTAGCGTCCAAATTTTACGTACAGAATCCAATTTTCTCACATAGAAATTGAAAATTTGGCACGGGCATTGAATATGTCCTAAATAGTAAAAACTAACGGGTCCCAATTCGATTATTCAATTCAATGTGCAAAAGAATTAGCGTAAAAATTTTACATACGGAATGTATTTTTCTCACTTTCCAGTGTCATAGAAACTTGAAATTTGGCACGAGCATTGATTATGTCATAAATAGGAAAAGCTAGTGGGTCCCAACTCCGTTATTTAATTCTATACGCAAAAGAATTAGCGTCCAAATTTTACGTATGGAATGTAATTTTCTCACATAGAAACTTAAAATTTGGCACGGGCATTGATTATGTCATAAATAGGAAAAGCTAATGGGTCCTAACTCGATTATTCAATTCTATGTGCAAAAGAATTAGCGTCCAAATTTTATGTACGGAATCCAATTTTCTCACATAGAAACTTGAAATTTGGCACGAGCATTGATTATGTCATAAATAGGAAAAGCTAATGGGTCCCAACTCGATTATTCAATTCTATGTGCAAAAGAATTAGCGTCTAAATTTTACATACAGAATCCAATTTTCTCACATAGAAACTTGAAATTCGGCACGAGCATTGATTATGTTATAAATAGGAAAAGCTAATGGGTCCCAACTCCGTTATTTAATTCTATGCGCAAAAGAATCAGCGTCCAAATTTTACGTACGGAATGTAATTTTCTCACAGAAACTTAAAATTTCGCACGGGTATTGATTATGTGATAAATAGGAAAAGCTAATGGGTCCTAATTCGATTATTCAATTCTATGTGCAAAAGAATTAGCTTCAAAATTTTACGTACGGAATCCAATTTTCTCACATAGAAACTTGAAATTTGGCACGAGCATTGCTTATGTCATAAATAGGAAAAGCTAATGGGTCCCAACTCCGTTATTTAATTCTAGGCACAAAAGAATTAGTGTCCAAGTTTTATGTACGGAATGTAATTTTCTCACATAGAAACTTAAAATTTGGCATGGGCATTGATTATGTCATAAATAGGAAAAACTAATGGGTCCCAACTCTATTTTTCAATTCTATGTGCAAAAGAATTAGCGTCCAAATTTTATGTACGGAATCCAATTTTCTCACATGGAAACTTGAAATTTGGCACAAGCATTGATTATGTCATAAATAGGAAAAGCTAATGGGTCCCAACTCGATTATTCAATTCTATGCGCAAAAGAATTAGCGTCCCAATTTTACGTACAGAATCCAATTTTCTCACATAGAAACTTAAAATTTGGCACGGGCATTGAATATGTCCTAAATAGGAAAAACTAACGGATCCCAACTCGATTATTCAATTCTATGCGCAAAAGAATTAGCGTCAAAATTTTACGTACGGAATGTATTTTTCTCACTTTCCAGTGTCATAGAAACGTGAAATTTGGCACGAGCATTGATTATGTCATAAATAGGAAAAGCTAATGGGTCCCAACTCCGTTATTTAATTCTATACGCAAAATAATTAGCGTCCAAATTTTACGTATGGAATGTAATTTTCTCACATAGAAACTTAAAATTTGGCACGGTCATTGATTATGTCATAAATAGGAAAAGCTAATGGGTCCCAACTCGATTATTCAATTCTATGCACAAAAGAATTAGCGTCCAAATTTTACGTACAGAATCCAATTTTCTCACATAGAAACTTAAAATTTGGCACGGGCATTGAATATGTCCTAAATAGCAAAAACTAACGGGTCCCAACTCGATTATTCAATTCTATGCGCAAAAGAATTAGCGTCAAAATTTTACGTACGGAATGTATTTTTCTCACTTTCCAGTGTCATAGAAACATGAAATTTGGCACGAGCATTGATTATGTCATAAATAGGAAAAGCTAATGGGTCCCAACTCGATTATTCAATTCTATGCGCAAAAGAATTAGCGTCCCAATTTTACGTACAGAATCCAATTTTCTCACATAGAAACTTAAAATTTGGCACGGGCATTGAATATGTCCTAAATAGGAAAAACTAACGGATCCCAGCTCGATTATTCAATTCTATGCGCAAAAGAATTAGCGTCAAAATTTTACGTACGGAATGTATTTTTCTCACTTTCCAGTGTCATAGAAACGTGAAATTTGGCACGAGCATTGATTATGTCATAAATAGGAAAAGCTAATGGGTCCCAACTCCGTTATTTAATTCTATACGCAAAATAATTAGCGTCCAAATTTTACGTATGGAATGTAATTTTCTCACATAGAAACTTAAAATTTGGCACGGTCATTGATTATGTCATAAATAGGAAAAGCTAATGGGTCCCAACTCGATTATTCAATTCTATGCACAAAAGAATTAGCGTCCAAATTTTATGTACAGAATCCAATTTTCTCACATAGAAAATTAAAATTTGGCACGGGCATTGAATAAGTCCTAAATAGCAAAAACTAACGGGTCCCAACTCGATTATTCAATGCTATGCGAAAAAGAATTAGCGTCAAAATTTTACGTACGGAATCCAATTTTCTCACATAGAAACTTGAAATTTGGCACGAGCATTGCTTATGTCATAAATAGGAAAACCTAATGGGTCCCAACTCCGTTATTTAATTCTAGGCACAAAAGAATTAGCGTCCAAGTTTTATGTACGGAGTGTAATTTTCTCACATAGAAACTTAAAATTTGGCATGGGCATTGATTATGTCATAAATAGGAAAAGCTAATGGGTCCCAACTCGATTATTCAATTCTATGTGCAAAAGAATTAGCGTCCAAATTTTATGTACGGAATCCAATTTTCTCACATAGAAACTTGAAATTTGGCACGGGCATTGAATATGTCCTAAATAGGAAAAACTAACGGGTTCCAACTCGATTACGCAATTCTATGCGCAAAAGAATTAGCGTCAAAATTTTACGTACGGAAAGTATTTTTCTCACTTTCCAGTGTCATAGAAACGTGAAATTTGGCACGAGCATTGATTATTTCATAAATAGGAAAAGCTAATGGGTCCCAACTCGATTATTCAATTCTATGTGCAAAAGAATTAGCGTCTAAATTTTACGTACAGAATCCTATTTTCTCACATAGAAACTTGAAATTCGGCACGAGCATTGACTATGTCATAAATAGGAAAAGCTAATGGGTCCCAACTCCGTTATTTAATTCTATGCGCAAAAGAATTAGCGTCCAAATTTTACGTACGGAATGTAATTTTCTCACATAGAAACTTAAAATTTGGCATGGGCATTGATTATGTCATATATAGGAAAAGCTAATGGGTCCCAACTCGATTATTCAATTTTATGTGCAAAAGAATTAGCGTCCAAATTTTACGTACGGAATCCAATTTTCTCACATAGAAACTTGAAATTTGGCACGAGCATTGATTATGTCATAAATAGGAAAACCTAATGGGTCCCAACTCCGTTATTTAATTCTAGGCACAAAAGAATTAGCGTCCAAGTTTTATGTACGGAGTGTAATTTTCTCACATAGAAACTTGAAATTTGGCACGAGCATTGATTATGTCATAAATAGGAAAAGCTAATGGGTCCCAACTCGATTACTCAATTCTATGCGCAAAAGAATTAGCGTCCAAATTTTACGTACGGAATGTATTTTTCTCACGTAGAAACTTAAAATTTGGCACGGGCATTGATTATGTCATAAATAGGAAAAGCTAATGGGTCCTAACTCGATTATTCAATTCTATGTGCAAAAGAATTAGTGTCAAAATTTTACGTACGGAATCCAATTTTCTCACATAGAAACTTGAAATTTGGCACGAGCATTGCTTATGTCATAAATAGGAAAACCTAATGGGTCCCAACTCCGTTATTTAATTCTAGGCACAAAAGAATTAGCGTCCAAGTTTTATGTACGGAGTGTAATTTTCTCACATAGAAACTTAAAATTTGGCATGGGCATTGATTATGTCATAAATAGGAAAAGCTAATGGGTCCCAACTCGATTATTCAATTCTATGTGCAAAAGAATTAGCGTCCAAATTTTATGTACGGAATCCAATTTTCTCACATAGAAACTTGAAATTTGGCACGAGCATTGATTATGTCATAAATTGGAAAAGCTAATGGGTCCCAATTCGATTATTCAATTCTATGCGCAAAAGAATTAGCGTCCAAATTTTACGTACAGAATCCAATTTTCTCACATAGAAACTTAAAATTTGGCACGGGCATTGAATATGTCCTAAATAGGAAAAACTAACGGGTTCCAACTCGATTACGCAATTCTATGCGCAAAAGAATTAGCGTCAAAATTTTACGTACGGAAAGTATTTTTCTCACTTTCCAGTGTCATAGAAACGTGAAATTTGGCACGAGCATTGATTATTTCATAAATAGGAAAAGCTAATGGGTCCCAACTCGATTATTCAATTCTATGTGCAAAATAATTCGCGTCTAAATTTTACGTACAGAATCCAATTTTCTCACATTGAAACTTGAAATTCGGCACGAGCATTGATTATGTAATAAATAGGAAAAGCTAATGTGTCCCAACTCCGTTATTTAATTCTATGCGCAAAAGAATTAGCGTCCAAATTTTACGTACGGAATGCAATTTTCTCACATAGAAACTTGAAATTCGGCACGAGCATTGATTATGTAATAAATAGGAAAAGCTAATGGGTCCCAACTCCGTTATTTAATTCTAGGCACAAAAAATTAGCGTCCAAGTTTTATGTACGGAGTGTAATTTTCTCACATAGAAACTTAAAATTTGGCATGGGCATTGATTATGTCATAAATAGGAAAAGCTAATGGGTCCCAACTCGATTACTCAATTCTATGCGCAAAAGAATTAACGTCCAAATTTTACGTACGGAATGTAATTTTCTCACGTAGAAACTTAAAATTTGGCATGGGCATTGATTATGTGATAAATAGGAAAAGCTAATGGGTCCTAATTCGATTATTCAATTCTATGTGCAAAAGAATTAGCTTCAAAATTTTACGTACGGAATCCAATTTTCTCACATAGAAACTTGAAATTTGGCACGAGCATTGCTTATGTCATAAATAGGAAAAGCTAATGGGTCCCAACTCCGTTATTTAATTCTAGGCACAAAAGAATTAGCGTCCAAGTTTTATGTACGGAGTGTAATTTTCTCACATAGAAACTTAAAATTTGGCATGGGCATTGATTATGTCATAAATAGGAAAAGCTTATGGGTCCCAACTCGATTATTAAATTCTATGTGCAAAAGAATTAGCGTCCAAATTTTACGTACAGAATCCAATTTTCTCACATAGAAACTGAAAATTTGGCACGGGCATTGAATATGTCCTAAATAGTAAAAACTAACGGGTCCCAACTCGATTATTCAATTCTATGCGCAAAAGAATTAGCGTAAAAATTTTACATACGGAATGTATTTTTCTCACTTTCCAGTGTCATAGAAACTTGAAATTTGGCACGAGCATTGATTATGTCATAAATAGGAAAAGCTAGTGGGTCCCAACTCCGTTATTTAATTCTATACACAAAAGAATTAGCGTCCAAATTTTACGTATGGAATGTAATTTTCTCACATAGAAACTTAAAATTTGGCAAGGGCATTGATTATGTCATAAATAGGAAAAGCTAATGGGTCCCAACTCGATTATTCAATTCTATGTGCAAAAGAATTAGCGTCCAAATTTTATGTACGGAATCCAATTTTCTCACATAGAAACTTGAAATTTGGCACGAGCATTGATTATGTCATAAATAGGAAAAGCTAATGGGTCCCAACTCGATTATTCAATTCTATGTGCAAAAGAATTAGCGTCTAAATTTTACATACAGAATCCAATTTTCTCACATAGAAACTTGAAATTCGGCACGAGCATTGATTATGTTATAAATAGGAAAAGCTAATGGGTCCCAACTCCGTTATTTAATTCTATGCGCAAAAGAATCAGCGTCCAAATTTTACGTACGGAATGTAATTTTCTCACAGAAACTTAAAATTTCGCACGGGTATTGATTATGTCATAAATAGGAAAAGCTAATGGGTCCTAATTCGATTATTCAATTCTATGCGCAAAAGAATTAGCGTCCCAATTTTACGTACAGAATCCAATTTTCTCACATAGAAACTTAAAATTTGGCACGGGCATTGAATATGTCCTAAATAGGAAAAACTAACGGGTCCCAACTCGATTATTCAATTCTATGCGCAAAAGAATTAGCGTCAAAATTTTACGTACGGAATGTATTTTTCTCACTTTCCAGTGTCATAGAAACGTGAAATTTGGCACGAGCATTGATTATGTCATAAATAGGAAAAGCTAATGGGTCCCAACTCGATTATTCAATTCTATGCGCAAAAGAATTAGCGTCAAAATTTTACATACGGAATGTATTTTTCTCACTTTCCAGTGTCATAGAAACGTGAAATTTGGCACGAGCATTGATTATGTCATAAATAGGAAAAGCTAATGGGTCCCAACTCGATTATTCAATTCTATGTGCAAAAGAATTAGCGTCCAAATTTTACGTACAGAATCCAATTTTCTCACATAGAAACTGAAAATTTGGCACGGGCATTGAATATGTCCTAAATAGTAAAAACTAACGGGTCCCAACTCGATTATTCAATTCTATGCGCAAAAGAATTAGCGTCCAAATTTTACATACGGAATGTATTTTTCTCACTTTCCAGTGTCATAGAAACTTGAAATTTGGCACGAGCATTGATTATGTCATAAATAGGAAAAGCTAGTGGGTCCCAACTCGATTATTCAATTCTATGTGCAAAAGAATTAGCGTCCAAATTTTACGTACAGAATCCAATTTTCTCACATAGAAATTGAAAATTTGGCACGGGCATTGAATATGTCCTAAATAGTAAAAACTAACGGGTCCCAATTTGATTATTCAATTCAATGCGCAAAAGAATTAGCGTAAAAATTTTACATACGGAATGTATTTTTCTCACTTTCCAGTGTCATAGAAACTTGAAATTTGGCACGAGCATTGATTATGTCATAAATAGGAAAAGCTAGTGGGTCCCAACTCCGTTATTTAATTCTATACGCAAAAGAATTAGCGTCCAAATTTTACGTATGGAATGTAATTTTCTCACATAGAAACTTAAAATTTGGCACGGGCATTGATTATGTCATAAATAGGAAAAGCTAATGGGTCCTAACTCGATTATTCAATTCTATGTGCAAAAGAATTAGCGTCCAAATTTTATGTACGGAATCCAATTTTCTCACATAGAAACTTGAAATTTGGCACGAGCATTGATTATGTCATAAATAGGAAAAGCTAATGGGTCCCAACTCGATTATTCAATTCTATGTGCAAAAGAATTAGCGTCTAAATTTTACATACAGAATCCAATTTTCTCACATAGAAACTTGAAATTCGGCACGAGCATTGATTATGTTATAAATAGGAAAAGCTAATGGGTCCCAACTCCGTTATTTAATTCTATGCGCAAAAGAATCAGCGTCCAAATTTTACGTACGGAATGTAATTTTCTCACAGAAACTTAAAATTTCGCACGGGTATTGATTATGTGATAAATAGGAAAAGCTAATGGGTCCTAATTCGATTATTCAATTCTATGTGCAAAAGAATTAGCCTCCAAATTTTACGTACGGAATCCAATTTTCTCACATAGAAACTTGAAATTTGGCACGAGCATTGCTTATGTCATAAATAGGAAAAGCTAATGGGTCCCAACTCCGTTATTTAATTCTAGGCACAGAAGAATTAGTGTCCAAGTTTTATGTACGGAATGTAATTTTCTCACATAGAAACTTAAAATTTGGCATGGGCATTGATTATGTCATAAATAGGAAAAACTAATGGGTCCCAACTCTATTTTTCAATTCTATGTGCAAAAGAATTAGCGTCCAAATTTTATGTACGGAATCCAATTTTCTCACATGGAAACTTGAAATTTGGCACAAGCATTGATTATGTCATAAATAGGAAAAGCTAATGGGTCCCAACTCGATTATTCAATTCTATGCGCAAAAGAATTAGCGTCCCAATTTTACGTACAGAATCCAATTTTCTCACATAGAAACTTAAAATTTGGCACGGGCATTGAATATGTCCTAAATAGGAAAAACTAACGGATCCCAACTCGATTATTCAATTCTATGCGCAAAAGAATTAGCGTCAAAATTTTACGTACGGAATGTATTTTTCTCACTTTCCAGTGTCATAGAAACGTGAAATTTGGCACGAGCATTGATTATGTCATAAATAGGAAAAGCTAATGGGTCCCAACTCCGTTATTTAATTCTATACGCAAAATAATTAGCGTCCAAATTTTACGTATGGAATGTAATTTTCTCACATAGAAACTTAAAATTTGGCACGGTCATTGATTATGTCATAAATAGGAAAAGCTAATGGGTCCCAACTCGATTATTCAGTTCTATGCACAAAAGAATTAGCGTCCAAATTTTACGTACAGAATCCAATTTTCTCACATAGAAACTTAAAATTTGGCACGGGCATTGAATATGTCCTAAATAGCAAAAACTAACGGGTCCCAACTCGATTATTCAATTCTATGCGCAAAAGAATTAGCGTCAAAATTTTACGTACGGAATGTATTTTTCTCACTTTCCAGTGTCATAGAAACATGAAATTTGGCACGAGCATTGATTATGTCATAAATAGGAAAAGCTAATGGGTCCCAACTCAATTATTCAATTCTATGTGCAAAAGAATTAGCGTCTAAATTTTACGTACAGAATCCTATTTTCTCACATAGAAACTTGAAATTCGGCACGAGCATTGATTATGTCATAAATAGGAAAAGCTAATGGGTCCCAACTCCGTTATTTAATTCTATGCGCAAAAGAATTAGCGTCCAAATTTTACGTACGGAATGTAATTTTCTCACATAGAAACTTAAAATTTGGCATGGGCATTGATTATGTCATATATAGGAAAAGCTAATGGGTCCCAACTCGATTATTCAATTTTATGTGCAAAAGAATTAGCGTCCAAATTTTACGTACGGAATCCAATTTTCTCACATAGAAACTTGAAATTTGGCACGAGCATTGATTATGTCATAAATAGGAAAACCTAATGGGTCCCAACTCCGTTATTTAATTCTAGGCACAAAAGAATTAGCGTCCAAGTTTTATGTACGGAGTGTAATTTTCTCACATAGAAACTTGAAATTTGGCACGAGCATTGATTATGTCATAAATAGGAAAAGCTAATGGGTCCCAACTCGATTACTCAATTCTATGCGCAAAAGAATTAGCGTCCAAATTTTACGTACGGAATGTATTTTTCTCACGTAGAAACTTAAAATTTGGCACGGGCATTGATTATGTCATAAATAGGAAAAGCTAATGGGTCCTAACTCGATTATTCAATTCTATGTGCAAAAGAATTAGTGTCAAAATTTTACGTACGGAATCCAATTTTCTCACATAGAAACTTGAAATTTGGCACGAGCATTGCTTATGTCATAAATAGGAAAACCTAATGGGTCCCAACTCCGTTATTTAATTCTAGGCACAAAAGAATTAGCGTCCAAGTTTTATGTACGGAGTGTAATTTTCTCACATAGAAACTTAAAATTTGGCATGGGCATTGATTATGTCATAAATAGGAAAAGCTAATGGGTCCCAACTCGATTATTCAATTCTATGTGCAAAAGAATTAGCGTCCAAATTTTATGTACGGAATCCAATTTTCTCACATAGAAACTTGAAATTTGGCACGAGCATTGATTATGTCATAAATTGGAAAAGCTAATGGGTCCCAATTCGATTATTCAATTCTATGCGCAAAAGAATTAGCGTCCAAATTTTACGTACAGAATCCAATTTTCTCACATAGAAACTTAAAATTTCGCACGGGCATTGAATATGTCCTAAATAGGAAAAACTAACGGGTTCCAACTCGATTACGCAATTCTATGCGCAAAAGAATTAGCGTCAAAATTTTACGTACGGAAAGTATTTTTCTCACTTTCCAGTGTCATAGAAACGTGAAATTTGGCACGAGCATTGATTATTTCATAAATAGGAAAAGCTAATGGGTCCCAACTCGATTATTCAATTCTATGTGCAAAATAATTCGCGTCTAAATTTTACGTACAGAATCCAATTTTCTCACATTATAACTTGAAATTCGATACGAGCATTGATTATGTAATAAATAGGAAAAGCTAATGTGTCCCAACTCCGTTATTTAATTCTATGCGCAAAAGAATTAGCGTCCAAATTTTACGTACGGAATGCAGTTTTCTCACATAGAAACTTGAAATTCGGCACGAGCATTGATTATGTAATAAATAGGAAAAGCTAATGGGTCCCAACTCCGTTATTTAATTCTAGGCACAAAAAATTAGCGTCCAAGTTTTATGTACGGAGTGTAATTTTCTCACATAGAAACTTAAAATTTGGCATGGGCATTGATTATGTCATAAATAGGAAAAGCTAATGGGTCCCAACTCAATTACTCAATTCTATGCGCAAAAGAATTAACGTCCAAATTTTAGGTACGGAATGTAATTTTCTCACGTAGAAACTTAAAATTTGGCATGGGCATTGATTATGTCATAAATAGGAAAAGCTAATGGGTCCTAACTCGATTATTCAATTCTATGTGCAAAAGAATTAGCGTCAAAATTTTACGTACGGAATCCAATTTTCTCACATAGAAACTTGAAATTTGGCACGAGCATTGCTTATGTCATAAATAGGAAAACCTAATGGGTCCCAACTCCGTTATTTAATTCTAGGCACAAAAGAATTAGCGTCCAAGTTTTATGTACGGAGTGTAATTTTCTCACATAGAAACTTAAAATTTGGCATGGGCATTGATTATGTCATAAATAGGAAAAGCTAATGGGTCCCAATTCGATTTTTCAATTCTATGCGCAAAAGAATTAGCGTCCAAATTTTACATACAGAATCCAATTTTCTCACATAGAAACTTGAAATTCGGCACGAGCATTGATTATGTAATAAATAGGAAAAGCTAATGTGTCCCAACTCCGTTATTTAATTCTATGCGCAAAAGAATTAGTGTCCAAATTTTACGTACGGAATGCAATTTTCTCACATAGAAACTTGAAATTCGGCACGAGCATTGATTATGTAATAAATAGGAAAAGCTAATGGGTCCCAACTCCGTTATTTAATTCTAGGCACAAAAAATTAGCGTCCAAGTTTTATGTACGGAGTGTAATTTTCTCACATAGAAACTTAAAATTTGGCATGGGCATTGATTATGTCATAAATAGGAAAAGCTAATGGGTCCCAACTCGATTACTCAATTCTATGCGCAAAAGAATTAACGTCCAAATTTTACGTACGGAATGTAATTTTCTCACGTAGAAACTTAAAATTTGGCATGGGCATTGATTATGTCATAAATAGGAAAAGCTAATGGGTCCTAACTCGATTATTCAATTCTATGTGCAAAAGAATTAGTGTCAAAATTTTACGTACGGAATCCAATTTTCTCACATAGAAACTTGAAATTTGGCACGAGCATTGCTTATGTCATAAATAGGAAAACCTAATGGGTCCCAACTCCGTTATTTAATTCTAGGCACAAAAGAATTAGCGTCCAAGTTTTATGTACGGAGTGTAATTTTCTCACATAGAAACTTAAAATTTGGCATGGGCATTGATTATGTCATAAATAGGAAAAGCTAATGGGTCCCAATTCGATTTTTCAATTCTATGCGCAAAAGAATTAGCGTCCAAATTTTACATACAGAATCCAATTTTCTCACATAGAAACTTAAAATTTGGCACGGGCATTGAATATGTCCTAAATAGGAAAAACTAACGGGATCCAACTCGATTACTCAATTCTATGCGCAAAAGAATTAGCGTCGAAATTTTACGTACCGAATGTATTTTTCTCACTTTCCAGTGTCATAGAAACGTGAAATTTGGCACGAGCATTGATTATGTCATAAATAGGAAAAGCTAATGGGTCCTAACTCGATTATTCAATTCTATGTGCAAAAGAATTAGCGTCAAAATTTTACGTACAGAATCCAATTTTCTCAAATAGAAACTTGAAATTCGGCACGAGCATTTATCATGTCATAAATAGGAAAAGCTAATGGGTCCCAACTCCGTTATTTAATTCTATGCACAAAAGAATTAGTGTCCAAATTTTACGTACGTAATGTAGTTTTCTCACATAGAAACTTAAAATTTGGCATGGGCATTGATTATGTCATATATAGGAAAAGCTAATGGGTCCCAACTCTATTATTCAATTCTATGTGCAAAAGAATTAACGTCCGAATTTTACGTTCAGAATCCAATTTTCTCACATGGAAACTTGAAATTTGGCACGAGCATTGATTATGTCATAAATAGGAAAAGCTAATGGGTCCCAACTCCGTTATTTAATTCTATGCACAAAAGAATTAGCGTCCAAATTTTACGTACGTAATGTAGTTTTCTCACATAGAAACTTAAAATTTGGCACGGGCATTGGATATGTCCTAAATAGCAAAAACTAACGGGTCCCAACTCGATTATTCAATTCTATGCGCAAAAGAATTAGCGTCAAAATTTTATGTACGGAATGTATTTTTCTCACTTTCCAGTGTCATAGAAACGTGAAATTTGGCACGAGCATTGATTATGTCATAAATAGGAAAAGCTAATGGGTCCCAACTCGATTATTCAATTCTATGTGCAAAAGAATTAGCGTCCAAATTTTACGTACAGAATCCAATTTTCTCACATAGAAATTGAAAATTTGGCACGGGCATTGAATATGTCCTAAATAGTAAAAACTAACGGGTCCCAACTCGATTATTCAATTCAATGCGCAAAAGAATTAGCGTAAAAATTTTACATACGGAATGTATTTTTCTCACTTTCCAGTGTCATAGAAACTTGAAATTTGTCACGAGCATTGATTATGTCATAAATAGGAAAAGCTAGTGGGTCCCAACTCCGTTATTTAATTCTATACGCAAAAGAATTAGCGTCCAAATTTTACGTATGGAATGTAATTTTCTCACATAGAAACTTAAAATTTAGCACGGGCATTGATTATGTCATAAATAGGAAAAGCTAATGGGTCCCAACTCGATTATTCAATTCTATGTGCAAATGAATAAGCATCCAAATTTTACGTACAGAATCCAATTTTCTCACATGGAAACTTGCAATTTGGCACGAGCATTGATTATGTCATAAATAGGAAAAGCTTATGGGTCCCAACTCGATTATTCAATTCTATGCGCAAAAGAATTAGCGTCCAAATTTTACGTACAGAATCCAATTTTCTCACATAGAAACTTAAAATTTGGCACGGGCATTGGATATGTCCTAAATAGCAAAAACTAACGGGTCCCAACTCGATTATTCAATTCTATGCGCAAAAGAATTAGCGTCAAAATTTTATGTACGGAATGTATTTTTCTCACTTTCCAGTGTCATAGAAACGTGAAATTTGGCACGAGCATTGATTATGTCATAAATAGGAAAAGCTAATGGGTCCCAACTCGATTATTCAATTCTATGTGCAAAAGAATTAGCGTCCAAATTTTACGTACAGAATCCAATTTTCTCACATAGAAACTGAAAATTTGGCACGGGCATTGAATATGTCCTAAATAGTAAAAACTAACGGGTCCCAACTCGATTATTCAATTCTATGCGCAAAAGAATTAGCGTAAAAATTTTACATACGGAATGTATTTTTCTCACTTTCCAGTGTCATAGAAACTTGAAATTTGGCACGAGCATTGATTATGTCATTAATAGGAAAAGCTAGTGGGTCCCAACTCCGTTATTTAATTCTATACACAAAAGAATTAGCGTCCAAATTTTACGTATGGAATGTAATTTTCTCACATAGAAACTTAAAATTTGGCACGGGCATTGATTATGTCATAAATAGGAAAAGCTAATGGGTCCTAACTCGATTATTCAATTCTATGTGCAAAAGAATTAGCGTCCAAATTTTATGTACGGAATCCAATTTTCTCACATAGAAACTTGAAATTTGGCACGAGCATTGATTATGTCATAAATAGGAAAAGCTAATGGGTCCCAACTCGATTATTCAATTCTATGTGCAAAAGAATTAGCGTCTAAATTTTACATACAGAATCCAATTTTCTCACATAGAAACTTGAAATTCGGCACGAGCATTGACTATGTTATAAATAGGAAAAGCTAATGGGTCCCAACTCCGTTATTTAATTCTATGCGCAAAAGAATCAGCGTCCAAATTTTACGTACGGAATGTAATTTTCTCACAGAAACTTAAAATTTCGCACGGTATTGATTATGTCATAAATAGGAAAAGCTAATGGGTCCTAATTCGATTATTCAATTCTATGCGCAAAAGAATTAGCGTCCCAATTTTACGTACAGAATCCAATTTTCTCACATAGAAACTTAAAATTTGGCACGGGCATTGAATATGTCCTAAATAGGAAAAACTAACGGGTCCCAACTCGATTATTCAATTCTATGCGCAAAAGAATTAGCGTCAAAATTTTTCGTACGGAATGTATTTTTCTCACTTTCCAGTGTCATAGAAACGTGAAATTTGGCACGAGCATTGATTATGTCATAAATAGGAAAAGCTAATGGGTCCCAACTCGATTATTCAATTCTATGCGCAAAAGAATTAGCGTCAAAATTTTACATACGGAATGTATTTTTCTCACTTTCCAGTGTCATAGAAACGTGAAATTTGGCACGAGCATTGATTATGTCATAAATAGGAAAAGCTAATGGGTCCCAACTCGATTATTCAATTCTATGTGCAAAAGAATTAGCGTCCAAATTTTACGTACAGAATCCAATTTTCTCACATAGAAACTGAAAATTTGGCACGGGCATTGAATATGTCCTAAGTAGTAAAAACTAACGGGTCCCAACTCGATTATTCAATTCTATGCGCAAAAGAATTAGCGCAAAAATTTTACATACGGAATGTATTTTTCTCACTTTCCAGTGTCATAGAAACTTGAAATTTGGCATGAGCATTGATTATGTCATAAATAGGAAAAGCTAGTGGGTCCCAACTCGATTATTCAATTCTATGTGCAAAAGAATTAGCGTCCAAATTTTACGTACAGAATCCAATTTTCTCACATAGAAATTGAAAATTTGGCACGGGCATTGAATATGTCCTAAATAGTAAAAACTAACGGGTCCCAACTCGATTATTCAATTCAATGCGCAAAAGAATTAGCGTAAAAATTTTACATACGGAATGTATTTTTCTCACTTTCCAGTGTCATAGAAACTTGAAATTTGGCACGAGCATTGATTATGTCATAAATAGGAAAAGCTAGTGGGTCCCAACTCCGTTATTTAATTCTATACGCAAAAGAATTAGCGTCCAAATTTTACGTATGGAATGTAATTTTCTCACATAGAAACTTAAAATTTGGCACAGGCATTGATTATGTCATAAATAGGAAAAGCTAATGGGTCCTAACTCGATTATTCAATTCTATGTGCAAAAGAATTAGCGTCCAAATTTTATGTACGGAATCCAATTTTCTCACATAGAAACTTGAAATTTGGCACGAGCATTGATTATGTCATAAATAGGAAAAGCTAATGGGTCCCAACTCGATTATTCAATTCTATGTGCAAAAGAATTAGCGTCTAAATTTTACGTACGTAATGTAGTTTTCTCACATAGAAACTTAAAATTTGGCATGGGCATTGATTATGTCATATATAGGAAAAGCTAATGGGTCCCAACTCTATTATTCAATTCTATGTGCAAAAGAATTAGCGTCCGAATTTTACGTACAGAATCCAATTTTCTCACATGGAAACTTGAAATTTGGCACGAGCATTGATTATGTCATAAATAGGAAAAGCTTATGGGTCCCAACTCGATTATTCATTTCTATGCGCAAAAGAATTAGCGTCCAAATTTTACGTACGGAATGTAATTTTCTCACAGAAACTTAAAATTTCGCACGGGTATTGATTATGTCATAAATAGGAAAAGCTAATGGGTCCTAATTCGATTATTCAATTCTATGTGCAAAAGAATTAGCGTCAAAATTTTACGTACGGAATCCAATTTTCTCACATAGAAACTTGAAATTTGGCACGAGCATTGCTTATGTCATAAATAGGAAAAGCTAATGGGTCCCAACTCCGTTATTTAATTCTATGCACAAAAGAATTAGCGTCCAAATTTTACGTACGTAATGTAGTTTTCTCACATAGAAACTTAAAATTTGGCATGGGCATTGATTATGTCATATATAGGAAAAGCTAATGGGTCCCAACTCTATTATTCAATTCTATGTGCAAAAAAATTAGCGTCCGAATTTTACGTACAGAATCCAATTTTCTCACATGGAAACTTGAAATTTGGCACGAGCATTGATTATGTCATAAATAGGAAAAGCTTATGGGTCCCAACTCGATTATTCATTTCTATGCGCAAAAGAATTAGCGTCCAAATTTTACGTAAAGAATCCAATTTTCTCACATAGAAACTTAAAATTTGGCACGGGCATTGGATATGTCCTAAATAGCAAAAACTAACGGGTCCCAACTCGATTATTCAATTCTATGCGCAAAAGAATTAGCGTCAAAATTTTATGTACGGAATGTATTTTTCTCACTTTCCAGTGTCATAGAAACGTGAAATTTGGCACGAGCATTGATTATGTCATAAATAGGAAAAGCTAATGGGTCCCAACTCGATTATTCAATTCTATGTGCAAAAGAATTAGCGACCAAATTTTACGTACAGAATCCAATTTTCTCACATAGAAACTGAAAATTTGGCACGGGCATTGAATATGTCCTAAATAGTAAAAACTAACGGGTCCCAACTCGATTATTCAATTCAATGCGCAAAAGAATTAGCGTAAAAATTTTACATACGGAATGTATTTTTCTCACTTTCCAGTGTCATAGAAACTTGAAATTTGGCACGAGCATTGATTATGCCATAAATAGGAAAAGCTAGTGGGTCCCAACTCCGTTATTTAATTCTATACGCAAAAGAATTAGCGTCCAAATTTTACGTATGGAATGTAATTTTCTCACATAGAAACTTAAAATTTGGCACGGGCATTGATTATGCCATAAATAGGAAAAGCTAGTGGGTCCCAACTCCGTTATTTAATTCTATACGCAAAAGAATTAGCGTCCAAATTTTACGTATGGAATGTAATTTTCTCACATAGAAACTTAAAATTTGGCACGGGCATTGATTATGTCATAAATAGGAAAAGCTAATGGGTCCCAACTCCGTTATTTAATTCTATGCGCAAAAGAATTAGCGTCCAAATTTTACGTACGGAATGTAGTTTTCTCACATAGAAACTTAAAATTTGGCATGGGCATTGATTATGTCATAAATAGGAAAAGCTAATGGGTCCCAACTCGATTATTCAATTCTATGTGCAAAAGAATTAGCGTCTAAATTTTTCGTACAGAATCCAATTTTCTCTCATAGAAACTTGAAATTTGGCACGGACATTGATTATGTCATAAATAGGAAAAGCTAATGGGTCCCAACTCCGTTATTTAATTCTATGCGCAAAAGAATTAGCGTCCAAATTTTACGTATGGAATGTAATTTTCTCACATAGAAACTTAAAATTTGGCACGGGCATTGATTATGTCATAAATAGGAAAAGCTAATGGGTCCCAACTCCGTTATTTAATTCTATGCGCAAAAGAATTAGCGTCCAAATTTTACGTACGTAATGTAGTTTTCTCACATAGAAACTTAAAATTTGGCATGGGCATTGATTATGTCATAAATAGGAAAAGCTAATGGGTCCCAACTCGATTATTCAATTCTATGTGCAAAAGAATTAGCGTCTAAATTTTTCGTACAGAATCCAATTTTCTCTCATAGAAACTTGAAATTTGGCACGGACATTGATTATGTCATAAATAGGAAAAGCTAGTGGGTCCCAACTCCGTTATTTAATTCTATACGCAAAAGAATTAGCGTCCAAATTTTACGTATGGAATGTAATTTTCTCACATAGAAACTTAAAATTTGGCACGGGCATTGATTATGTCATAAATAGGAAAAGCTAATGGGTCCCAACTCCGTTATTTAATTCTATGCGCAAAAGAATTAGCGTCCAAATTTTACGTACGTAATGTAGTTTTCTCACATAGAAACTTAAAATTTGGCATGGGCATTGATTATGTCATAAATAGGAAAAGCTAATGGGTCCCAACTCGATTATTCAATTCTATGTGCAAAAGAATTAGCGTCTAAATTTTTCGTACAGAATCCAATTTTCTCTCATAGAAACTTGAAATTTGGCACGGACATTGATTATGTCATAAATAGGAAAAGCTAATGGGTCCCAACTCCGTTATTTAATTCTATGCGCAAAAGAATTAGCGTCCAAATTTTACGTACGGAATGTAATTTTCTCACATAGAAACTTAAAATTTGGCATGGGCATTGATTATGTCATATATAGGAAAAGCTAATGGGTCCCAACTCTATTATTCAATTCTATGTGCAAAAGAATTAGCGTCCGAATTTTACGTACAGAATCCAATTTTCTCACATGGAAACTTGAAATTTGGCACGAGCATTGATTATGTCATAAATAGGAAAAGCTTATGGGTCCCAACTCGATTATTCATTTCTATGCGCAAAAGAATTAGCGTCCAAATTTTACGTACAGAATTCAATTTTCTCACATAGAAACTTAAAATTTGGCACGGGCATTGGATATGTCCTAAATAGCAAAAACTAACGGGTCCCAACTCGATCATTCAATTCTATGCGCAAAAGAATTAGCGTCAAAATTTTATGTACGGAATGTATTTTTCTCACTTTCCAGTGTCATAGAAACGTGAAATTTGGCACGAGCATTGATTATGTCATAAATAGGAAAAGCTAATGGGTCCCAACTCGATTATTCAATTCTATGTGCAAAAGAATTAGCGACCAAATTTTACGTACAGAATCCAATTTTCTCACATAGAAACTGAAAATTTGGCACGGGCATTGAATATGTCCTAAATAGTAAAAACTAACGGGTCCCAACTCGATTATTCAATTCAATGCGCAAAAGAATTAGCGTAAAAATTTTACATACGGAATGTATTTTTCTCACTTTCCAGTGTCATAGAAACTTGAAATTTGTCACGAGCATTGATTATGCCATAAATAGGAAAAGCTAGTGGGTCCCAACTCCGTTATTTAATTCTATACGCAAAAGAATTAGCGTCCAAATTTTACGTATGGAATGTAATTTTCTCACATAGAAACTTAAAATTTGGCACGGGCATTGATTATGCCATAAATAGGAAAAGCTAGTGGGTCCCAACTCCGTTATTTAATTCTATACGCAAAAGAATTAGCGTCCAAATTTTACGTATGGAATGTAATTTTCTCACATAGAAACTTAAAATTTGGCACGGGCATTGATTATGTCATAAATAGGAAAAGCTAATGGGTCCCAACTCCGTTATTTAATTCCATGCGCAAAAGAATTAGCGTCCAAATTTTACGTACGTAATGTAGTTTTCTCACATAGAAACTTAAAATTTGGCATGGGCATTGATTATGTCATAAATAGGAAAAGCTAATGGGTCCCAACTCGATTATTCAATTCTATGTGCAAAAGAATTAGCGTCTAAATTTTTCGTACAGAATCCAATTTTCTCTCATAGAAACTTGAAATTTGGCACGGACATTGATTATGTCATAAATAGGAAAAGCTAATGGGTCCCAACTCCGTTATTTAATTCTATGCGCAAAAGAATTAGCGTCCAAATTTTACGTATGGAATGTAATTTTCTCACATAGAAACTTAAAATTTGGCACGGGCATTGATTATGTCATAAATAGGAAAAGCTAATGGGTCCCAACTCCGTTATTTAATTCTATGCGCAAAAGAATTAGCGTCCAAATTTTACGTACGGAATGTAATTTTCTCACATAGAAACTTAAAATTTGGCATGGGCATTGATTATGTCATAAATAGGAAAAGCTAATGGGTCCCAACTCGATTATTCAATTCTATGTGCAAAAGAATTAGCGTCTAAGTTTTTCGTACAGAATCCAATTTTCTCTCATAGAAACTTGAAATTTGGCACGGACATTGATTATGTCATAAATAGGAAAAGCTAGTGGGTCCCAACTCCGTTATTTAATTCTATACGCAAAAGAATTAGCGTCCAAATTTTACGTATGGAATGTAATTTTCTCACATAGAAACTTAAAATTTGGCATGGGCATTGATTATGTCATAAATAGGAAAAGCTAATGGGTCCCAACTCGATTATTCAATTCTATGTGCAAAAGAATTAGCGTCTAAATTTTTCGTACAGAATCCAATTTTCTCTCATAGAAACTTGAAATTTGGCACGGACATTGATTATGTCATAAATAGGAAAAGCTAATGGGTCCCAACTCCGTTATTTAATTCTATGCGCAAAAGAATTAGCGTCCAAATTTTACGTACGGAATGTAATTTTCTCACATAGAAACTTAAAATTTGGCATGGGCATTGATTATGTCATATATAGGAAAAGCTAATGGGTCCCAACTCGATTATTCAATTCTATGTGCAAATGAATAAGCGTCCAAATTTTACGTACAGAATCCAATTTTCTCACATGGAAACTTGAAATTTGGCACGAGCATTGATTATGTCATAAATAGGAAAAGCTAATGGGTCCCAACTCGATTATTCAATTCTATGTGCAAAAGAATTAGCGTCCAAATTTTACGTACAGAATCCAATTTTCTCACATAGAAACTGAAAATTTGGCACGGGCATTGAATATGTCCTAAATAGTAAAAACTAACGGGTCCCAACTCGATTATTCAATTCTATGCGCAAAAGAATTAGCGTAAAAATTTTACATACGGAATGTATTTTTCTCACTTTCCAGTGTCATAGAAACTTGAAATTTGGCACGAGCATTGATTATGTCATAAATAGGAAAAGCTAGTGGGTCCCAACTCCGTTATTTAATTCTATACGCAAAAGAATTAGCGTCCAAATTTTACGTATGGAATGTAATTTTCTCACATAGAAACTTAAAATTTGGCACGGGCATTGATTATGTCATAAATAGGAAAAGCTAATGGGTCCTAACTCGATTATTCAATTCTATGTGCAAAAGAATTAGCGTCCAAATTTTATGTACGGAATCCAATTTTCTCACATAGAAACTTGAAATTTGGCACGAGCATTGATTATGTCATAAATAGGAAAAGCTAATGGGTCCCAACTCGATTATTCAATTCTATGTGCAAAAGAATTAGCGTCTAAATTTTACATACAGAATCCAATTTTCTCACATAGAAACTTGAAATTCGGCACGAGCATTGATTATGTTATAAATAGGAAAAGCTAATGGGTCCCAACTCCGTTATTTAATTCTATGCGCAAAAGAATCAGCGTCCAAATTTTACGTACGGAATGTAATTTTCTCACAGAAACTTAAAATTTTGCACGGGTATTGATTATGTCATAAATAGGAAAAGCTAATGGGTCCTAATTCGATTATTCAATTCTATGTGCAAAAGAATTAGCGTCAAAATTTTACGTACGGAATCCAATTTTCTCACATAGAAACTTGAAATTTGGCACGAGCATTGCTTATGTCATAAATAGGAAAAGCTAATGGGTCCCAACTCCGTTATTTAATTCTATGCACAAAAGAATTAGCGTCCAAATTTTACGTACGTAATGTAGTTTTCTCACATAGAAACTTAAAATTTGGCATGGGCATTGATTATGTCATATATAGGAAAAGCTAATGGGTCCCAACTCTATTATTCAATTCTATGTGCAAAAGAATTAGCGTCCGAATTTTACGTACAGAATCCAATTTTCTCACATGGAAACTTGAAATTTGGCACGAGCATTGATTATGTCATAAATAGGAAAAGCTTATGGGTCCCAACTCGATTATTCATTTCTATGCGCAAAAGAATTAGCGTCCAAATTTTACGTATGGAATGTAATTTTCTCACATAGAAACTTAAAATTTGGCACGGGCATTGATTATGTCATAAATAGGAAAAGCTAATGGGTCCCAACTCCGTTATTTAATTCTATGCGCAAAAGAATTAGCGTCCAAATTTTACGTACGTAATGTAGTTTTCTCACATAGAAACTTAAAATTTGGCATGGGCATTGATTATGTCATAAATAGGAAAAGCTAATGGGTCCCAACTCGATTATTCAATTCTATGTGCAAAAGAATTAGCGTCTAAATTTTTCGTACAGAATCCAATTTTCTCTCATAGAAACTTGAAATTTTGTCACGGACATTGATTATGTCATAAATAGGAAAAGCTAATGGGTCCCAACTCCGTTATTTAATTCTATGCGCAAAAGAATTAGCGTCCAAATTTTACGTATGGAATGTAATTTTCTCACATAGAAACTTAAAATTTGGCACGGGCATTGATTATGTCATAAATAGGAAAAGTTAATGGGTCCCAACTCCGTTATTTAATTCTATGCGCAAAAGAATTAGCGTCCAAATTTTACGTACGGAATGTAATTTTCTCACATAGAAACTTAAAATTTGGCATGGGCATTGATTATGTCATAAATAGGAAAAGCTAATGGGTCCCAACTCGATTATTCAATTCTATGTGCAAAAGAATTAGCGTCTAAGTTTTTCGTACAGAATCCAATTTTCTCTCATAGAAACTTGAAATTTGGCACGGACATTGATTATGTCATAAATAGGAAAAGCTAGTGGGTCCCAACTCCGTTATTTAATTCTATACGCAAAAGAATTAGCGTCCAAATTTTACGTATGGAATGTAATTTTCTCACATAGAAACTTAAAATTTGGCATGGGCATTGATTATGTCATAAATAGGAAAAGCTAATGGGTCCCAACTCGATTATTCAATTCTATGTGCAAAAGAATTAGCGTCTAAATTTTTCGTACAGAATCCAATTTTCTCTCATAGAAACTTGAAATTTGGCACGGACATTGATTATGTCATAAATAGGAAAAGCTAATGGGTCCCAACTCCGTTATTTAATTCTATGCGCAAAAGAATTAGCGTCCAAATTTTACGTACGGAATGTAATTTTCTCACATAGAAACTTAAAATTTGGCATGGGCATTGATTATGTCATATATAGGAAAAGCTAATGGGTCCCAACTCGATTATTCAATTCTATGTGCAAATGAATAAGCGTCCAAATTTTACGTACAGAATCCAATTTTCTCACATGGAAACTTGAAATTTGGCACGAGCATTGATTATGTCATAAATAGGAAAAGCTAATGGGTCCCAACTCGATTATTCAATTCTATGTGCAAAAGAATTAGCGTCCAAATTTTACGTACAGAATCCAATTTTCTCACATAGAAACTGAAAATTTGGCACGGGCATTGAATATGTCCTAAATAGTAAAAACTAACGGGTCCCAACTCGATTATTCAATTCTATGCGCAAAAGAATTAGCGTAAAAATTTTACATACGGAATGTATTTTTCTCACTTTCCAGTGTCATAGAAACTTGAAATTTGGCACGAGCATTGATTATGTCATAAATAGGAAAAGCTAGTGGGTCCCATCTCCGTTATTTAATTCTATACGCAAAAGAATTAGCGTCCAAATTTTACGTATGGAATGTAATTTTCTCACATAGAAACTTAAAATTTGGCACGGGCATTGATTATGTCATAAATAGGAAAAGCTAATGGGTCCTAACTCGATTATTCAATTCTATGTGCAAAAGAATTAGCGTCCAAATTTTATGTACGGAATCCAATTTTCTCACATAGAAACTTGAAATTTGGCACGAGCATTGATTATGTCATAAATAGGAAAAGCTAATGGGTCCCAACTCGATTATTCAATTCTATGTGCAAAAGAATTAGCGTCTAAATTTTACATACAGAATCCAATTTTCTCACATAGAAACTTGAAATTCGGCACGAGCATTGATTATGTTATAAATAGGAAAAGCTAATGGGTCCCAACTCCGTTATTTAATTCTATGCGCAAAAGAATCAGCGTCCAAATTTTACGTACGGAATGTAATTTTCTCACAGAAACTTAAAATTTTGCACGGGTATTGATTATGTCATAAATAGGAAAAGCTAATGGGTCCTAATTCGATTATTCAATTCTATGTGCAAAAGAATTAGCGTCAAAATTTTACGTACGGAATCCAATTTTCTCACATAGAAACTTGAAATTTGGCACGAGCATTGCTTATGTCATAAATAGGAAAAGCTAATGGGTCCCAACTCCGTTATTTAATTCTATGCACAAAAGAATTAGCGTCCAAATTTTACGTACGTAATGTAGTTTTCTCACATAGAAACTTAAAATTTGGCATGGGCATTGATTATGTCATATATAGGAAAAGCTAATGGGTCCCAACTCTATTATTCAATTCTATGTGCAAAAGAATTAGCGTCCGAATTTTACGTACAGAATCCAATTTTCTCACATGGAAACTTGAAATTTGGCACGAGCATTGATTATGTCATAAATAGGAAAAGCTTATGGGTCCCAACTCGATTATTCATTTCTATGCGCAAAAGAATTAGCGTCCAAATTTTACGTACAGAATCCAATTTTCTCACATAGAAACTTAAAATTTGGCACGGGCATTGGATATGTCCTAAATAGCAAAAACTAACGGGTCCCAACTCGATTATTCAATTCTATGCGCAAAAGAATTAGCGTCAAAATTTTATGTACGGAATGTATTTTTCTCACTTTCCAGTGTCATAGAAACGTGAAATTTGGCACGAGCATTGATTATGTCATAAATAGGAAAAGCTAATGGGTCCCAACTCGATTATTCAATTCTATGTGCAAAAGAATTAGCGACCAAATTTTACGTACAGAATCCAATTTTCTCACATAGAAACTGAAAATTTGGCACGGGCATTGAATATGTCCTAAATAGTAAAAACTAACGGGTCCCAACTCGATTATTCAATTCAATGCGCAAAAGAATTAGCGTAAAAATTTTACATACGGAATGTATTTTTCTCACTTTCCAGTGTCATAGAAACTTGAAATTTGGCACGAGCATTGATTATGCCATAAATAGGAAAAGCTAGTGGGTCCCAACTCCGTTATTTAATTCTATACGCAAAAGAATTAGCATCCAAATTTTACGTATGGAATGTAATTTTCTCACATAGAAACTTAAAATTTGGCACGGGCATTGATTATGCCATAAATAGGAAAAGCTAGTGGGTCCCAACTCCGTTATTTAATTCTATACGCAAAAGAATTAGCGTCCAAATTTTACGTATGGAATGTAATTTTCTCACATAGAAACTTAAAATTTGGCACGGGCATTGATTATGTCATAAATAGGAAAAGCTAATGGGTCCCAACTCCGTTATTTAATTCTATGCGCAAAAGAATTAGCGTCCAAATTTTACGTACGTAATGTAGTTTTCTCACATAGAAACTTAAAATTTGGCATGGGCATTGATTATGTCATAAATAGGAAAAGCTAATGGGTCCCAACTCGATTATTCAATTCTATGTGCAAAAGAATTAGCGTCTAAATTTTTCGTACAGAATCCAATTTTCTCTCATAGAAACTTGAAATTTGGCACGGACATTGATTATGTCATAAATAGGAAAAGCTAATGGGTCCCAACTCCGTTATTTAATTCTATGCGCAAAAGAATTAGCGTCCAAATTTTACGTATGGAATGTAATTTTCTCACATAGAAACTTAAAATTTGGCACGGGCATTGATTATGTCATAAATAGGAAAAGCTAATGGGTCCCAACTCCGTTATTTAATTCTATGCGCAAAAGAATTAGCGTCCAAATTTTACGTACGTAATGTAGTTTTCTCACATAGAAACTTAAAATTTGGCATGGGCATTGATTATGTCATAAATAGGAAAAGCTAATGGGTCCCAACTCGATTATTCAATTCTATGTGCAAAAGAATTAGCGTCTAAATTTTTCGCACAGAATCCAATTTTCTCTCATAGAAACTTGAAATTTGGCACGGACATTGATTATGTCATAAATAGGAAAAGCTAGTGGGTCCCAACTCCGTTATTTAATTCTATACGCAAAAGAATTAGCGTCCAAATTTTACGTATGGAATGTAATTTTCTCACATAGAAACTTAAAATTTGGCACGGGCATTGATTATGTCATAAATAGGAAAAGCTAATGGGTCCCAACTCCGTTATTTAATTCTATGCGCAAAAGAATTAGCGTCCAAATTTTACGTACGTAATGTAGTTTTCTCACATAGAAACTTAAAATTTGGCATGGGCATTGATTATGTCATAAATAGGAAAAGCTAATGGGTCCCAACTCGATTATTCAATTCTATGTGCAAAAGAATTAGCGTCTAAATTTTTCGTACAGAATCCAATTTTCTCTCATAGAAACTTGAAATTTGGCACGGACATTGATTATGTCATAAATAGGAAAAGCTAATGGGTCCCAACTCCTTTTTTTAATTCTATGCGCAAAAGAATTAGCGTCCAAATTTTACGTACGGAATGTAATTTTCTCACATAGAAACTTAAAATTTGGCATGGGCATTGATTATGTCATATATAGGAAAAGCTAATGGGTCCCAACTCGATTATTCAATTCTATGTGCAAATGAATAAGCGTCCAAATTTTACGTACAGAATCCAATTTTCTCACATGGAAACTTGAAATTTGGCACGAGCATTGATTATGTCATAAATAGGAAAAGCTTATGGGTCCCAACTCGATTATTCAATTCTATGCGCAAAAGAATTAGCGTCCAAATTTTACGTACAGAATCCAATTTTCTCACTTAGAAACTTAAAATTTGGCACGGGCATTGGATATGTCCTAAATAGCAAAAACTAACGGGTCCCAACTCGATTATTCAATTCTATGCGCAAAAGAATTAGCGTCAAAATTTTACGTACGGAATGTATTTTTCTCACTTTCCAGTGTCATAGAAACGTGAAATTTGGCACGAGCATTGATTATGTCATAAATAGGAAAAGCTAATGGGTCCCAACTCGATTATTCAATTCTATGTGCAAAAGAATTAGCGTCCAAATTTTACGTACAGAATCCAATTTTCTCACATAGAAACTGAAAATTTGGCACGGGCATTGAATATGTCCTAAATAGTAAAAACTAACGGGTCCCAACTCGATTATTCAATTCTATGCGCAAAAGAATTAGCGTAAAAATTTTACATACGGAATGTATTTTTCTCACTTTCCAGTGTCATAGAAACTTGAAATTTGGCATGAGCATTGATTATGTCATAAATAGGAAAAGCTAGTGGGTCCCAACTCCGTTATTTAATTCTATACACAAAAGAATTAGCGTCCAAATTTTACGTATGGAATGTAATTTTCTCACATAGAAACTTAAAATTTGGCACGGGCATTGATTATGTCATAAATAGGAAAAGCTAATGGGTCCTAACTCGATTATTCAATTCTATGTGCAAAAGAATTAGCGTCTAAATTTTATATACAGAATCCAATTTTCTCACATAGAAACTTGAAATTCGGCACGAGCATTGATTATGTTATAAATAGGAAAAGCTAATGGGTCCCAACTCCGTTATTTAATTCTATGCGCAAAAGAATCAGCGTCCAAATTTTACGTACGGTATGTAATTTTCTCACAGAAACTTAAAATTTCGCACGGGTATTGATTATGTCATAAATAGGAAAAGCTAATGGGTCCTAATTCGATTATTCAATTCTATGTGCAAAAGAATTAGCGTCCAAATTTTAGGTACGGAATCCAATTTTCTCACATAGAAACTTAAAATTTGGCTCGGGCATTGAATATGTCCTAAATAGGAAAAACTAACGGGTTCCAACTCGATTACGCAATTCTATGCGCAAAAGAATTAGCGTCAAAAGTTTACGTACGGAAAGTATTTTTCTCACTTTCCAGTGTCATAGAAACGTGAAATTTGGCACGAGCATTGATTATTTCATAAATAGGAAAAGCTAATGGGTCCCAACTCGATTATTCAATTCTATGTGCAAAATAATTCGCGTCTAAATTTTACTTACAGAATCCAATTTTCTCACATTGAAACTTGAAATTCGGCACGAGCATTGATTATGTAATAAATAGGAAAAGCTAATGTGTCCCAACTCCGTTATTTAATTCTATGCGCAAAAGAATTAGTGTCCAAATTTTACGTACGGAATGCAATTTTCTCACATAGAAACTTGAAATTCGGCACGAGCATTGATTATGTAATAAATAGGAAAAGCTAATGGGTCCCAACTCCGTTATTTAATTCTAGGCACAAAAAATTAGCGTCCAAGTTTTATGTACGGAGTGTAATTTTCTCACATAGAAACTTAAAATTTGGCATGGGCATTGATTATGTCATAAATAGGAAAAGCTAATGGGTCCCAACTCGATTACTCAATTCTATGCGCAAAAGAATTAACGTCCAAATTTTACGTACGGAATGTAATTTTCTCACGTAGAAACTTAAAATTTGGCATGGGCATTGATTATGTCATAAATAGGAAAAGCTAATGTGTCCTAACTCGATTATTCAATTCTATGTGCAAAAGAATTAGCGTCAAAATTTTACGTACGGAATCCAATTTTCTCACATAGAAACTTGAAATTTGGCACGAGCATTGCTTATGTCATAAATAGGACAACCTAATGGGTCCCAACTCCGTTATTTAATTCTAGGCACAAAAGAATTAGCGTCCAAGTTTTATGTACGGAGTGTAATTTTCTCACATAGAAACTTAAAATTTGGCATGGGCATTGATTATGTCATAAATAGGAAAAGCTAATGGGTCCCAATTCGATTTTTCAATTCTATGCGCAAAAGAATTAGCGTCCAAATTTTACATACAGAATCCAATTTTCTCACATAGAAACTTAAAATTTGGCACGGGCATTGAATATGTCCTAAATAGGAAAAACTAACGGGATCCAACTCGATTACTCAATTCTATGCGCAAAAGAATTAGCGTCGAAATTTTACGTACCGAATGTATTTTTCTCACTTTCCAGTGTCATAGAAACGTGAAATTTGGCACGAGCATTGATTATGTCATAAATAGGAAAAGCTAATGGGTCCTAACTCGATTATTCAATTCTATGTGCAAAAGAATTAGCGTCAAAATTTTACGTACAGAATCCAATTTTCTCAAATAGAAACTTGAAATTCGGCACGAGCATTGATCATGTCATAAATAGGAAAAGCTAATGGGTCCCAACTCCGTTATTTAATTCTATGCACAAAAGAATTAGCGTCCAAATTTTACGTACGTAATGTAGTTTTCTCACATAGAAACTTAAAATTTGGCATGGGCATTGATTATGTCATATATAGGAAAAGCTAATGGGTCCCAACTCTATTATTCAATTCTATGTGCAAAAGAATTAACGTCCGAATTTTACGTTCAGAATCCAATTTTCTCACATGGAAACTTGAAATTTGGCACGAGCATTGATTATGTCATAAATAGGAAAAGCTAATGGGTCCCAACTCCGTTATTTAATTCTATGCACAAAAGAATTAGCGTCCAAATTTTACGTACGTAATGTAGTTTTCTCACATAGAAACTTAAAATTTGGCACGGGCATTGGATATGTCCTAAATAGCAAAAACTAACGGGTCCCAACTCGATTATTCAATTCTATGCGCAAAAGAATTAGCGTCAAAATTTTATGTACGGAATGTATTTTTCTCACTTTCCAGTGTCATAGAAACGTGAAATTTGGCACGAGCATTGATTATGTCATAAATAGGAAAAGCTAATGGGTCCCAACTCGATTATTCAATTCTATGTGCAAAAGAATTAGCGTCCAAATTTTACGTACAGAATCCAATTTTCTCACATAGAAATTGAAAATTTGGCACGGGCATTGAATATGTCCTAAATAGTAAAAACTAACGGGTCCCAACTCGATTATTCAATTCAATGCGCAAAAGAATTAGCGTAAAAATTTTACATACGGAATGTATTTTTCTCACTTTCCAGTGTCATAGAAACTTGAAATTTGGCACGAGCATTGATTATGTCATAAATAGGAAAATCTAGTGGGTCCCAACTCCGTTATTTAATTCTATACGCAAAAGAATTAGCGTCCAAATTTTACGTATGGAATGTAATTTTCTCACATAGAAACTTAAAATTTGGCACGGGCATTGATTATGTCATAAATAGGAAAAGCTAATGGGTCCCAACTCGATTATTCAATTCTATGTGCAAATGAATAAGCATCCAAATTTTACGTACAGAATCCAATTTTCTCACATGGAAACTTGCAATTTGGCACGAGCATTGATTATGTCATAAATAGGAAAAGCTTATGGGTCCCAACTCGATTATTCAATTCTATGCGCAAAAGAATTAGCGTCCAAATTTTACGTACAGAATCCAATTTTCTCACATAGAAACTTAAAATTTGGCACGGGCATTGGATATGTCCTAAATAGCAAAAACTAACGGGTCCCAACTCGATTATTCAATTCTATGCGCAAAAGAATTAGCGTCAAAATTTTATGTACGGAATGTATTTTTCTCACTTTCCAGTGTCATAGAAACGTGAAATTTGGCACGAGCATTGATTATGTCATAAATAGGAAAAGCTAATGGGTCCCAACTCGATTATTCAATTCTATGTGCAAAAGAATTAGCGTCCAAATTTTACGTACAGAATCCAATTTTCTCACATAGAAACTGAAAATTTGGCACGGGCATTGAATATGTCCTAAATAGTAAAAACTAACGGGTCCCAACTCGATTATTCAATTCTATGCGCAAAAGAATTAGCGTAAAAATTTTACATACGGAATGTATTTTTCTCACTTTCCAGTGTCATAGAAACTTGAAATTTGGCACGAGCATTGATTATGTCATAAATAGGAAAAGCTAGTGGGTCCCAACTCCGTTATTTAATTCTATACACAAAAGAATTAGCGTCCAAATTTTACGTATGGAATGTAATTTTCTCACATAGAAACTTAAAATTTGGCACGGGCATTGATTATGTCATAAATAGGAAAAGCTAATGGGTCCTAACTCGATTATTCAATTCTATGTGCAAAAGAATTAGCGTCCAAATTTTATGTACGGAATCCAATTTTCTCACATAGAAACTTGAAATTTGGCACGAGCATTGATTATGTCATAAATAGGAAAAGCTAATGGGTCCCAACTCGATTATTCAATTCTATGTGCAAAAGAATTAGCGTCTAAATTTTACATACAGAATCCAATTTTCTCACATAGAAACTTGAAATTCGGCACGAGCATTGATTATGTTATAAATAGGAAAAGCTAATGGGTCCCAACTCCGTTATTTAATTCTATGCGCAAAAGAATCAGCGTCCAAATTTTACGTACGGAATGTAATTTTCTCACAGAAACTTAAAATTTCGCACGGTATTGATTATGTCATAAATAGGAAAAGCTAATGGGTCCTAATTCGATTATTCAATTCTATGCGCAAAAGAATTAGCGTCCCAATTTTACGTACAGAATCCAATTTTCTCACATAGAAACTTAAAATTTGGCACGGGCATTGAATATGTCCTAAATAGGAAAAACTAACGGGTCCCAACTCGATTATTCAATTCTATGCGCAAAAGAATTAGCGTCAAAATTTTACGTACGGAATGTATTTTTCTCACTTTCCAGTGTCATAGAAACGTGAAATTTGGCACGAGCATTGATTATGTCATAAATAGGAAAAGCTAATGGGTCCCAACTCGATTATTCAATTCTATGCGCAAAAGAATTAGCGTCAAAATTTTACATACGGAATGTATTTTTCTCACTTTCCAGTGTCATAGAAACGTGAAATTTGGCACGAGCATTGATTATGTCATAAATAGGAAAAGCTAATGGGTCCCAACTCGATTATTCAATTCTATGTGCAAAAGAATTAGCGTCCAAATTTTACGTACAGAATCCAATTTTCTCACATAGAAACTGAAAATTTGGCACGGGCATTGAATATGTCCTAAATAGTAAAAACTAACGGGTCCCAACTCGATTATTCAATTCTATGCGCAAAAGAATTAGCGTCAAAATTTTACGTACGGATTGTATTTTTCTCATAGAAACTTAAAATTTCGCACGGTATTGATTATGTCATAAATAGGAAAAGCTAATGGGTCCTAATTCGATTATTCAATTCTATGCGCAAAAGAATTAGCGTCCCAATTTTACGTACAGAATCCAATTTTCTCACATAGAAACTTAAAATTTGGCACGGGCATTGAATATGTCCTAAATAGGAAAAACTAACGGGTCCCAACTCGATTATTCAATTCTATGCGCAAAAGAATTAGCGTCAAAATTTTACGTACGGAATGTATTTTTCTCACTTTCCAGTGTCATAGAAACGTGAAATTTGGCACGAGCATTGATTATGTCATAAATAGGAAAAGCTAATGGGTCCCAACTCGATTATTCAATTCTATGCGCAAAAGAATTAGCGTCAAAATTTTACATACGGAATGTATTTTTCTCACTTTCCAGTGTCATAGAAACGTGAAATTTGGCACGAGCATTGATTATGTCATAAATAGGAAAAGCTAATGGGTCCCAACTCGATTATTCAATTCTATGTGCAAAAGAATTAGCGTCCAAATTTTACGTACAGAATCCAATTTTCTCACATAGAAACTGAAAATTTGGCACGGGCATTGAATATGTCCTAAATAGTAAAAACTAACGGGTCCCAACTCGATTATTCAATTCTATGCGCAAAAGAATTAGCGCAAAAATTTTACATACGGAATGTATTTTTCTCACTTTCCAGTGTCATAGAAACTTGAAATTTGGCACGAGCATTGATTATGTCATAAATAGGAAAAGCTAGTGGGTCCCAACTCGATTATTCAATTCTATGTGCAAAAGAATTAGCGTCCAAATTTTACGTACAGAATCCAATTTTCTCACATAGAAATTGAAAATTTGGCACGGGCATTGAATATGTCCTAAATAGTAAAAACTAACGGGTCCCAACTCGATTATTCAATTCAATGCGCAAAAGAATTAGCGTAAAAATTTTACATACGGAATGTATTTTTCTCACTTTCCAGTGTCATAGAAACTTGAAATTTGGCACGAGCATTGATTATGTCATAAATAGGAAAAGCTAGTGGGTCCCAACTCCGTTATTTAATTCTATACGCAAAAGAATTAGCGTCCAAATTTTACGTATGGAATGTAATTTTCTCACATAGAAACTTAAAATTTGGCACGGGCATTGATTATGTCATAAATAGGAAAAGCTAATGGGTCCTAACTCGATTATTCAATTCTATGTGCAAAAGAATTAGCGTCCAAATTTTATGTACGGAATCCAATTTTCTCACATAGAAACTTGAAATTTGGCACGAGCATTGCTTATGTCATTAATAGGAAAAGCTAATGGGTCCCAACTCCGTTATTTAATTCTATGCACAAAAGAATTAGCGTCCAAATTTTACGTACGTAATGTAGTTTTCTCACATAGAAACTTAAAATTTGGCATGGGCATTGATATGTCATATATAGGAAAAGCTAATGGGTCCCAACTCTATTATTCAATTCTATGTGCAAAAGAATTAGCGTCCGAATTTTACGTACAGAATCCAATTTTCTCACATGGAAACTTGAAATTTGGCACGAGCATTGATTATGTCATAAATAGGAAAAGCTTATGGGTCCCAACTCGATTATTCATTTCTATGCGCAAAAGAATTAGCGTCCAAATTTTACGTACAGAATCCAATTTTCTCACATAGAAACTTAAAATTTGGCACGGGCATTGGATATGTCCTAAATAGCAAAAACTAACGGGTCCCAACTCGATTATTCAATTTTATGCGCAAAAGAATTAGCGTCAAAATTTTATGTACGGAATGTATTTTTCTCACTTTCCAGTGTCATAGAAACGTGAAATTTGGCACGAGCATTGATTATGTCATAAATAGGAAAAGCTAATGGGTCCCAACTCGATTATTCAATTCTATGTGCAAAAGAATTAGCGACCAAATTTTACGTACAGAATCCAATTTTCTCACATAGAAACTGAAAATTTGGCACGGGCATTGAATATGTCCTAAATAGTAAAAACTAACGGGTCCCAACTCGATTATTCAATTCAATGCGCAAAAGAATTAGCGTAAAAATTTTACATACGGAATGTATTTTTCTCACTTTCCAGTGTCATAGAAACTTGAAATTTGGCACGAGCATTGATTATGCCATAAATAGGAAAAGCTAGTGGGTCCCAACTCCGTTATTTAATTCTATACGCAAAAGAATTAGCGTCCAAATTTTACGTATGGAATGTAATTTTCTCACATAGAAACTTAAAATTTGGCACGGGCATTGATTATGCCATAAATAGGAAAAGCTAGTGGGTCCCAACTCCGTTATTTAATTCTATACGCAAAAGAATTAGCGTCCAAATTTTACGTATGGAATGTAATTTTCTCACATAGAAACTTAAAATTTGGCACGGGCATTGATTATGTCATAAATAGGAAAAGCTAATGGGTCCCAACTCCGTTATTTAATTCTATGCGCAAAAGAATTAGCGTCCAAATTTTACGTACGTAATGTAGTTTTCTCACATAGAAACTTAAAATTTGGCATGGGCATTGATTATGTCATAAATAGGAAAAGCTAATGGGTCCCAACTCGATTATTCAATTCTATGTGCAAAAGAATTAGCGTCTAAATTTTTCGTACAGAATCCAATTTTCTCTCATAGAAACTTGAAATTTGGCACGGACATTGATTATGTCATAAATAGGAAAAGCTAATGGGTCCCAACTCCGTTATTTAATTCTATGCGCAAAAGAATTAGCGTCCAAATTTTACGTATGGAATGTAATTTTCTCACATAGAAACTTAAAATTTGGCACGAGCATTGATTATGTCATAAATAGGAAAAGCTAATGGGTCCCAACTCCGTTATTTAATTCTATGCGCAAAAGAATTAGCGTCCAAATTTTACGTACGTAATGTAGTTTTCTCACATAGAAACTTAAAATTTGGCATGGGCATTGATTATGTCATAAATAGGAAAAGCTAATGGGTCCCAACTCGATTATTCAATTCTATGTGCAAAAGAATTAGCGTCTAAATTTTTCGTACAGAATCCAATTTTCTCTCATAGAAACTTGAAATTTGGCACGGACATTGATTATGTCATAAATAGGAAAAGCTAGTGGGTCCCAACTCCGTTATTTAATTCTATACGCAAAAGAATTAGCGTCCAAATTTTACGTATGGAATGTAATTTTCTCACATAGAAACTTAAAATTTGGCACGGGCATTGATTATGTCATAAATAGGAAAAGCTAATGGGTCCCAACTCCGTTATTTAATTCTATGCGCAAAAGAATTAGCGTCCAAATTTTACGTACGTAATGTAGTTTTCTCACATAGAAACTTAAAATTTGGCATGGGCATTGATTATGTCATAAATAGGAAAAGCTAATGGGTCCCAACTCGATTATTCAATTCTATGTGCAAAAGAATTAGCGTCTAAATTTTTCGTACAGAATCCAATTTTCTCTCATAGAAACTTGAAATTTGGCACGGACATTGATTATGTCATAAATAGGAAAAGCTAATGGGTCCCAACTCCGTTATTTAATTCTATGCGCAAAAGAATTAGCGTCCAAATTTTACGTACGGAATGTAATTTTCTCACATAGAAACTTAAAATTTGGCATGGGCATTGATTATGTCATATATAGGAAAAGCTAATGGGTCCCAACTCGATTATTCAATTCTATGTGCAAATGAATAAGCGTCCAAATTTTACGTACAGAATCCAATTTTCTCACATGGAAACTTGAAATTTGGCACGAGCATTGATTATGTCATAAATAGGAAAAGCTAATGGGTCCCAACTCGATTATTCAATTCTATGTGCAAAAGAATTAGCGTCCAAATTTTACGTACAGAATCCAATTTTCTCACATAGAAACTGAAAATTTGGCACGGGCATTGAATATGTCCTAAATAGTAAAAACTAACGGGTCCCAACTCGATTATTCAATTCTATGCGCAAAAGAATTAGCGTAAAAATTTTACATACGGAATGTATTTTTCTCACTTTCCAGTGTCATAGAAACTTGAAATTTGGCACGAGCATTGATTATGTCATAAATAGGAAAAGCTAGTGGGTCCCAACTCCGTTATTTAATTCTATACGCAAAAGAATTAGCGTCCAAATTTTACGTATGGAATGTAATTTTCTCACATAGAAACTTAAAATTTGGCACGGGCATTGATTATGTCATAAATAGGAAAAGCTAATGGGTCCTAACTCGATTATTCAATTCTATGTGCAAAAGAATTAGCGTCCAAATTTTATGTACGGAATCCAATTTTCTCACATAGAAACTTGAAATTTGGCACGAGCATTGATTATGTCATAAATAGGAAAAGCTAATGGGTCCCAACTCGATTATTCAATTCTATGTGCAAAAGAATTAGCGTCTAAATTTTACATACAGAATCCAATTTTCTCACATAGAAACTTGAAATTCGGCACGAGCATTGATTATGTTATAAATAGGAAAAGCTAATGGGTCCCAACTCCGTTATTTAATTCTATGCGCAAAAGAATCAGCGTCCAAATTTTACGTACGGAATGTAATTTTCTCACAGAAACTTAAAATTTCGCACGGGTATTGATTATGTCATAAATAGGAAAAGCTAATGGGTCCTAATTCGATTATTCAATTCTATGTGCAAAAGAATTAGCGTCAAAATTTTACGTACGGAATCCAATTTTCTCACATAGAAACTTGAAATTTGGCACGAGCATTGCTTATGTCATAAATAGGAAAAGCTAATGGGTCCCAACTCCGTTATTTAATTCTATGCACAAAAGAATTAGCGTCCAAATTTTACGTACGTAATGTAGTTTTCTCACATAGAAACTTAAAATTTGGCATGGGCATTGATTATGTCATATATAGGAAAAGCTAATGGGTCCCAACTCTATTATTCAATTCTATGTGCAAAAGAATTAGCGTCCGAATTTTACGTACAGAATCCAATTTTCTCACATGGAAACTTGAAATTTGGCACGAGCATTGATTATGTCATAAATAGGAAAAGCTTATGGGTCCCAACTCGATTATTCATTTCTATGCGCAAAAGAATTAGCGTCCAAATTTTACGTACAGAATCCAATTTTCTCACATAGAAACTTAAAATTTGGCACGGCATTGGATATGTCCTAAATAGCAAAAACTAACGGGTCCCAACTCGATTATTCAATTCTATGCGCAAAAGAATTAGCGTCAAAATTTTATGTACGGAATGTATTTTTCTCACTTTCCAGTGTCATAGAAACGTGAAATTTGGCACGAGCATTGATTATGTCATAAATAGGAAAAGCTAATGGGTCCCAACTCGATTATTCAATTCTATGTGCAAAAGAATTAGCGACCAAATTTTACGTACAGAATCCAATTTTCTCACATAGAAACTGAAAATTTGGCACGGGCATTGAATATGTCCTAAATAGTAAAAACTAATGGGTCCCAACTCGATTATTCAATTCAATGCGCAAAAGAATTAGCGTAAAAATTTTACATACGGAATGTATTTTTCTCACTTTCCAGTGTCATAGAAACTTAAAATTTGGCACGAGCATTGATTATGCCATAAATAGGAAAAGCTAGTGGGTCCCAACTCCGTTATTTAATTCTATACGCAAAAGAATTAGAGTCCAAATTTTACGTATGGAATGTAATTTTCTCACATAGAAACTTAAAATTTGGCACGGGCATTGATTATGCCATAAATAGGAAAAGCTAGTGGGTCCCAACTCCGTTATTTAATTCTATACGCAAAAGAATTAGCGTCCAAATTTTACGTATGGAATGTAATTTTCTCACATAGAAACTTAAAATTTGGCACGGGCATTGATTATGTCATAAATAGGAAAAGCTAATGGGTCCCAACTCCGTTATTTAATTCTATGCGCAAAAGAATTAGCGTCCAAATTTTACGTACGTAATGTAGTTTTCTCACATAGAAACTTAAAATTTGGCATGGGCATTGATTATGTCATAAATAGGAAAAGCTAATGGGTCCCAACTCGATTATTCAATTCTATGTGCAAAAGAATTAGCGTCTAAATTTTTCGTACAGAATCCAATTTTCTCTCATAGAAACTTGAAATTTGGCACGGACATTGATTATGTCATAAATAGGAAAAGCTAATGGGTCCCAACTCCGTTATTTAATTCTATGCGCAAAAGAATTAGCGTCCAAATTTTACGTATGGAATGTAATTTTCTCACATAGAAACTTAAAATTTGGCACGGGCATTGATTATGTCATAAATAGGAAAAGCTAATGGGTCCCAACTCCGTTATTTAATTCTATGCGCAAAAGAATTAGCGTCCAAATTTTACGTACGTAATGTAGTTTTCTCACATAGAAACTTAAAATTTGGCATGGGCATTGATTATGTCATAAATAGGAAAAGCTAATGGGTCCCAACTCGATTATTCAATTCTATGTGCAAAAGAATTAGCGTCTAAATTTTTCGTACAGAATCCAATTTTCTCTCATAGAAACTTGAAATTTGGCACGGACATTGATTATGTCATAAATAGGAAAAGCTAGTGGGTCCCAACTCCGTTATTTAATTCTATACGCAAAAGAATTAGCGTCCAAATTTTACGTATGGAATGTAGTTTTCTCACATAGAAACTTAAAATTTGGCACGGGCATTGATTATGTCATAAATAGGAAAAGCTAATGGGTCCCAACTCCGTTATTTAATTCTATGCGCAAAAGAATTAGCGTCCAAATTTTACGTACGTAATGTAGTTTTCTCACATAGAAACTTAAAATTTGGCATGGGCATTGATTATGTCATAAATAGGAAAAGCTAATGGGTCCCAACTCGATTATTCAATTCTATGTGCAAAAGAATTAGCGTCTAAATTTTTCGTACAGAATCCAATTTTCTCTCATAGAAACTTGAAATTTGGCACGGACATTGATTATGTCATAAATAGGAAAAGCTAATGGGTCCCAACTCCGTTATTTAATTCTATGCGCAAAAGAATTAGCGTCCAAATTTTACGTACGGAATGTAATTTTCTCACATAGAAACTTAAAATTTGGCATGGGCATTGATTATGTCATATATAGGAAAAGCTAATGGGTCCCAACTCGATTATTCAATTCTATGTGCAAATGAATAAGCGTCCAAATTTTACGTACAGAATCCAATTTTCTCACATGGAAACTTGAAATTTGGCACGAGCATTGATTATGTCATAAATAGGAAAAGCTAATGGGTCCCAACTCGATTATTCAATTCTATGTGCAAAAGAATTAGCGTCCAAATTTTACGTACAGAATCCAATTTTCTCACATAGAAACTGAAAATTTGGCACGGGCATTGAATATGTCCTAAATAGTAAAAACTAACGGGTCCCAACTCGATTATTCAATTCTATGCGCAAAAGAATTAGCGTCAAAATTTTACGTACGGAATGTATTTTTCTCACTTTCCAGTGTCATAGAAACTTGAAATTTGGCACGAGCATTGATTATGTCATAAATAGGAAAAGCTAGTGGGTCCCAACTCCGTTATTTAATTCTATACGCAAAATAATTAGCGTCCAAATTTTACGTATGGAATGTAATTTTCTCACATAGAAACTTAAAATTTGGCACGGTCATTGATTATGTCATAAATAAGAAAAGCTAATGGGTCCTAACTCGATTATTCAATTCTATGTGCAAAAGAATTAGCGTCCAAATTTTATGTACGGAATCCAATTTTCTCACATAGAAACTTGAAATTTGGCACGAGCATTGATTATGTCATAAATAGGAAAAGCTAATGGGTCCCAACTCGATTATTCAATTCTATGTGCAAAAGAATTAGCGTCTAAATTTTACATACAGAATCCAATTTTCTCACATAGAAACTTGAAATTCGTCACGAGCATTGATTATGTCATAAATAGGAAAAGCTAATGGGTCCCAACTCCGTTATTTAATTCTATGCGCAATAGAATCAGCGTCCAAATTTTACGTACGGAATGTAATTTTCTCACAGAAACTTAAAATTTCGCACGGGTATTGATTATGTCATAAATAGTAAAAGCTAATGGGTCCTAACTCGATTATTCAATTCTATGTGCAAATGAATTAGCGTCAAAATTTTACGTACGGAAACCAATTTTCTCACATAGAAACTTGAAATTTGGCACGAGCATTGCTTATGTCATAAATAGGAAAAGCTAATGGGTCCATACTCCGCTATTTAATTCTATGCACAAAAGAATTAGTGTCCAAGTTTTATGTACGGAATGTAATTTTCTCACATAGAAACTTAAAATTTGGCATGGGCATTGATTATGTCATAAATAGGAAAAACTAATGGGTCCCAGCTCTATTTTTCAATTCTATGTGCAAAAGAATTAGCGTCCAAATTTTACGTACGGAATCCAATTTTCTCACATGGAAACTTGAAATTTGGCACAAGCATTGATTATGTCATAAATAGGAAAAGCTAATGGGTCCCAACTCGATTATTCAATTCTATGCGCAAAAGAATTAGCGTCCCAATTTTACGTACAGAATCCAATTTTCTCACATAGAAACTTAAAATTTGGCACGGGCATTGAATATGTCCTAAATAGGAAAAACTAACGGGTCACAACTCGATTATTCAATTCTATCGCAAAAGGATTAGCGTCAAAATTTTACGTACGGAATTTATTTTTCTCAATTTCCAGTGTCATAGGAACGTGAAATTTGGCAAGAGCATTGATTATGTCATAAATAGGAAAAGCTAATGGGTCCCAACTCGATTATTCAATTCTATGCGCAAAAGAATTAGCGTCAAAATTTTACGTACGGAATGTATTTTTCTCACTTTCCAGTGTCATAGAAACGTGAAATATGGCACGAGCATTGATTATGTCATAAATAGGAAAAGCTAATGGGTCCCAACTGGATTATTCAATTCTATGTGCAAAAGAATTAGCGTCCAAATTTTTATACGGAATCCAATTTTCTCACATAGAAACTTGAAATTTGGCACGAGCATTGATTATGTCATAAATAGGAAAAGCTAATGGGTCGCAACTCGATTATTCAATTCTATGTGCAATTTAATTAGCGTCTAAATTTTACATACAGAATCCAATTTTCTCACATAGAAACTTGAAATTCGGCACGAGCATTTATTATGTCATAAATAGGAAAAGCTAATGGGTCCCAACTCCGTTATTTAATTCTATGCGCAATAGAATCAGCGTCCAAATTTTACGTACGGAATGTAATTTTCTCACAGAAACTTAAAATTTCACACGGGTATTGATTATGTCATAAATAGGAAAAGCTAATGGGTCCTAACTCGATTATTCAATTCTATGTGCAAAAGAATTAGCGTCAAAATTTTACGTACGGAATCCAATTTTCTCACATAGAAACTTGAAATTTGGCACGAGCATTGCTTATGTCATAAATAGGAAAAGCTAATGGGTCCCAACTCCGTTATTTAATTCTAGGCACAATAGAATTAGTGTCCAAGTTTTATGTACGGAATGTAATTTTCTCACATAGAAACTTAAAATTTGGCATGGGCATTGATTATGTCATAAATAGGAAAAACTAATGGGTCCCAGCTCTATTTTTCAATTCTATGTGCAAAAGAATTAGCGTCCCAATTTTACGTACAGAATCCAATTTTCTCACATAGAAACTTAAAATTTGGCACGGGCATTGAATATGTCCTAAATAGGAAAAACTAATGGGTCCCAACTCGATTATTCAATTCTATGCGCAAAAAAATTAGCGGCAAAATTTTACGTACGGAATGTATTTTTCTCACTTTTCAGTGTCATAGGAACGTGAAATTTGGCACGAGCATTGATTATGTCATAAATAGGAAAAGCTAATGGGTCCCAACTCGATTATTCAATTCTATGCGCAAAAGAATTAGCGTCAAAATTTTACGTACGGAATGTATTTTTCTCACTTTCCAGTGTCATAGAAACGTGAAATATGGCACGAGCATTGATTATGTCATAAATAGGAAAAGCTAATGGGTCCCAACTCCGTTATTTAATTCTAGGCACAAAAGAATTAGCGTCCAAATTTTACGTATGGAATGTAATTTTCTCACATAGAAACTTAAAATTTGGCACGGGCATTGATTATGTCATAAATAGGAAAAGCTAATGGGTCCTAACTCGATTATTCAATTCTATGTGCAAAAGAATTAGCGTCCAAATTTTATGTACGGAATCCAATTTTCTCACATAGAAACTTGAAATTTGGCACGAGCATTGATTATGTCATAAATAGGAAAAGCTAATGGGTCCCAACTCGATTATTCAATTCTATGTGCAAAAGAATTAGCGTCTAAATTTTACATACAGAATCCAATTTTCTCACATAGAAACTTGAAATTCGGCACGAGCATTGATTATGTCATAAACAGGAAAAGCTAATGGGTCCCAACTCCGTTATTTAATTCTATGCGCAAAAGAATCAGCGTCCAAATTTTACGTACGGAATGTAATTTTCTAACAGAAACTTAAAATTTCGCACGGGTATTGATTATGTCATAAATAGGAAAAGCTAATGGGTCCTAACTCGATTATTCAATTCTATGTGCAAAAGAATTAGCGTCTAAATTTTACGTACAGAATCCAATTTTCTAACATAGAAACTTGAAATTCGGCACGAGCATTCATTATGTCATAAATAGGAAAAGCTAATGAGTCTCAACTCCGTTATTTAATTCTATGCACAAAAGAATTAGCGTCCAAATTTTTTGTACTGAATGTAATTTTCTCACATAGAAACTTGAAATTTGGCACGAACATTGATTATGTCATAAATAGGAAAAGCTAATGGGTCCCAACTCAATTATTCAATTCTATGCGCAAAAGAATTAGCGTCCAAATTTTACGTACAGAATCCAATTTTCTCACATAGAAACTTAAAATTTGGCACGGGCATTGGATATGTCCTAAATAGCAAAAACTAACGGGTCCCAACTCGATTATTCAATTCTATGCGCAAAAGAATTAGCGTCAAAATTTTACGTACGGAATGTATTTTTCACACTTTCCAGTGTCATAGAAACGTGAAATTTGGCACGAGCATTGATTACGCCATAAACAGGAAAAGCTAATGGGTCCCAACTCGATTATTCAATTCTATGTGCAAAAGAATTAGCGTCCAAATTTTACGTACAGAATTCAATTTTCTCACATAGAAACTGAAAATTTGGCACGGGCATTGAATATGTCCTAAATAGTAAAAACTAACGGCTCCCAACTCGATTATTCAATTCTATGCGCAAAAGAATTAGCGTAAAAATTTTACATACGGAATGTATTTTTCTCACTTTCCAGTGTCATAGAAACTTGAAATTTGGCACGAACATTGATTATGTCATAAATAGGAAAAGCTAATGGGTCCCAACTCCGTTATTTAATTCTAGGCACAAAAGAATTAGCGTCCAAATTTTACGTATGGAATGTAATTTTCTCACATAGAAACTTAAAATTTGGCACGGGCATTGATTATGTCATAAATAGGAAAAGCTAATGGGTCCTAACTCGATTATTCAATTCTATGTGCAAAAGAATTAGCGTCCAAATTTTATGTACGGAATCCAATTTTCTCACATAGAAACTTGAAATTTGGCACGAGCATTGATTATGTCATAAATAGGAAAAGCTAATGGGTCCCAACTCGATTATTCAATTCTATGTGCAAAAGAATTAGCGTCTAAATTTTACATACAGAATCCAATTTTCTCACATAGAAACTTGAAATTCGGCACGAGCATTGATTATGTCATAAACAGGAAAAGCTAATGGGTCCCAACTCCGTTATTTAATTCTATGCGCAAAAGAATCAGCGTCCAAATTTTACGTACGGAATGTAATTTTCTAACAGAAACTTAAAATTTCGCACGGGTATTGATTATGTCATAAATAGGAAAAGCTAATGGGTCCTAACTCGATTATTCAATTCTATGTGCAAAAGAATTAGCGTCTAAATTTTACGTACAGAATCCAATTTTCTAACATAGAAACTTGAAATTCGGCACGAGCATTCATTATGTCATAAATAGGAAAAGCTAATGAGTCTCAACTCCGTTATTTAATTCTATGCACAAAAGAATTAGCGTCCAAATTTTTTGTACTGAATGTAATTTTCTCACATAGAAACTTGAAATTTGGCACGAACATTGATTATGTCATAAATAGGAAAAGCTAATGGGTCCCAACTCAATTATTCAATTCTATGCGCAAAAGAATTAGCGTCCAAATTTTACGTACAGAATCCAATTTTCTCACATAGAAACTTAAAATTTGGCACGGGCATTGGATATGTCCTAAATAGCAAAAACTAACGGGTCCCAACTCGATTATTCAATTCTATGCGCAAAAGAATTAGCGTCAAAATTTTACGTACGGAATGTATTTTTCTCACTTTCCAGTGTCATAGAAACGTGAAATTTGGCACGAGCATTGATTATGTCATAAATAGGAAAAGCTAATGGGTCCTAACTCGATTATTCAATTCTATGTGCAAAAGAATTAGCGTCAAAATTTTACGTACAGAATCCAATTTTCTCAAATAGAAACTTGAAATTCGGCACGAGCATTGATCATGTCATAAATAGGAAAAGCTAATGGGTCCCAACTCCGTTATTTAATTCTATGCACAAAAGAATTAGCGTCCAAATTTTACGTACGTAATGTAGTTTTCTCACATAGAAACTTAAAATTTGGCATGGGCATTGATTATGTCATATATAGGAAAAGCTAATGGGTCCCAACTCTATTATTCAATTCTATGTGCAAAAGAATTAGCGTCCGAATTTTACGTACAGAATCCAATTTTCTCACATGGAAACTTGAAATTTGGCACGAGCATTGATTATGTCATAAATAGGAAAAGCTTATGGGTCCCAACTCGATTATTCAATTCTATGCGCAAAAGAATTAGCGTCCAAATTTTACGTACAGAATCCAATTTTCTCACATAGAAACTGAAAATTTGGCACGGGCATTGGATATGTCCTAAATAGCAAAAACTAACGGGTCCCAACTCGATTATTCAATTCTATGCGCAAAAGAATTAGCGTCAAAATTTTACGTACGGAATGTATTTTTCTCACTTTCCAGTGTCATAGAAACATGACATTTGGCACGAGCATTGATTATGTCATAAATAGGAAAAGCTAATGGGTCCCAACTCGATTATTCAATTCTATGTGCAAAAGAATTAGCGTCCAAATTTTACGTACAGAATCCAATTTTCTCACATAGAAACTGAAAATTTGGCACGGGCATTGAATATGTCCTAAATAGTAAAAACTAACGGGTCCCAACTCGATTATTCAATTCAATGCGCAAAAGAATTAGCGTAAAAATTTTACATACGGAATGTATTTTTCTCACTTTCCAGTGTCATAGAAACTTGAAATTTGGCACGAGCATTGATTATGTCATAAATAGGAAAAGCTAGTGGGTCCCAACTCCGTTATTTAATTCTATACACAAAAGAATTAGCGTCCAAATTTTACGTATGGAATGTAATTTTCTCACATAAAAACTTAAAATTTGGCACGGGCATTGATTATGTCATAAATAGGAAAAGCTAATGGGTCCTAACTCGATTATTCAATTCTATGTGCAAAAGAATTAGCGTCCAAATTTTATGTACGGAATCCAATTTTCTCACATAGAAACTTGAAATTTGGCACGAGCATTGATTATGTCATAAATAGGAAAAGCTAATGGGTCCCAACTCGATTATTCAATTCTATGTGCAAAAGAATTAGCGTCTAAATTTTACATACAGAATCCAATTTTCTCACATAGAAACTTGAAATTCGGCACGAGCATTGATTATGTTATAAATAGGAAAAGCTAATGGGTCCCAACTCCGTTATTTAATTCTATGCGCAAAAGAATCAGCGTCCAAATTTTACGTACGGAATGTAATTTTCTAACAGAAACTTAAAATTTCGCACGGTATTGATTATGTCATAAATAGGAAAAGCTAATGGGTCCTAATTCGATTATTCAATTCTATGCGCAAAAGAATTAGCGTCCCAATTTTACGTACAGAATCCAATTTTCTCACATAGAAACTTAAAATTTGGCACGGGCATTGAATATGTCCTAAATAGGAAAAACTAACGGGTCCCAACTCGATTATTCAATTCTATGCGCAAAAGAATTAGCGTCAAAATTTTACGTACGGAATGTATTTTTCTCACTTTCCAGTGTCATAGAAACGTGAAATTTGGCACGAGCATTGATTATGTCATAAATAGGAAAAGCTAATGGGTCCCAACTCGATTATTCAATTCTATGCGCAAAAGAATTAGCGTCAAAATTTTACATACGGAATGTATTTTTCTCACTTTCCAGTGTCATAGAAACGTGAAATTTGGCACGAGCATTGATTATGTCATAAATAGGAAAAGCTAATGGGTCCCAACTCGATTATTCAATTCTATGTGCAAAAGAATTAGCGTCCAAATTTTACGTACAGAATCCAATTTTCTCACATAGAAACTGAAAATTTGGCACGGGCATTGAATATGTCCTAAATAGTAAAAACTAACGGGTCCCAACTCTATTATTCAACTCTATGCGCAAAAGAATTAGCGCAAAAATTTTACATACGGAATGTATTTTTCTCACTTTCCAGTGTCATAGAAACTTGAAATTTGGCACGAGCATTGATTATGTCATAAATAGGAAAAGCTAGTGGGTCCCAACTCCGTTATTTAATTCTATACGCAAAAGAATTAGCGTCCAAATTTTACGTATGGAATGTAATTTTCTCACATAGAAACTTAAAATTTGGCACGGGCATTGATTATGTCATAAATAGGAAAAGCTAATGGGTCCTAACTCGATTATTCAATTCTATGTGCAAAAGAATTAGCGTCCAAATTTTATGTACGGAATCCAATTTTCTCACATAGAAACTTGAAATTTGGCACGAGCATTGATTATGTCATAAATAGGAAAAGCTAATGGGTCCCAACTCGATTATTCAATTCTATGTGCAAAAGAATTAGCGTCTAAATTTTACATACAGAATCCAATTTTCTCACATAGAAACTTAAAATTTGGCACGGGCATTGATTATGTCATAAATAGGAAAAGCTAATGGGTCCTAACTCGATTATTCAATTCTATGTGCAAAAGAATTAGCGTCCAAATTTTACGTACGGAATCCAATTTTCTCACATAGCAACTTGAAATTTGGCACGAGCATTGCTTATGTCATAAATAGGAAAAGCTAATGGGTCCCAACTCCGTTATTTAATTCTATGCACAAAAGAATTAGCGTCCAAATTTTACGTACGTAATGTAGTTTTCTCACATAGAAACTTAAAATTTGGCATGGGCATTGATTATGTCATATATAGGAAAAGCTAATGGGTCCCAACTCTATTATTCAATTCTATGTGCAAAAGAATTAGCGTCTAAATTTTACGTACAGAATCCAATTTTCTAACATAGAAACTTGAAATTCGGCACGAGCATTCATTATGTCATAAATAGGAAAAGCTAATGAGTCTCAACTCCGTTATTTAATTCTATGCACAAAAGAATTAGCGTCCAAATTTTTTGTACTGAATGTAATTTTCTCACATAGAAACTTGAAATTTGGCACGAGCATTGATTATGTCATAAATAGGAAAAGCTAATGGGTCCCAACTCAATTATTCAATTCTATGCGCAAAAGAATTAGCGTCCAAATTTTACGTACAGAATCCAATTTTCTCACATAGAAACTTAAAATTTGGCACGAGCATTGCTTATGTCATAAATAGGAAAAGCTAATGGGTCCCAACTCCGTTATTTAATTCTATGCACAAAAGAATTAGCGTCCAAATTTTACGTACGTAATGTAGTTTTCTCACATAGAAACTTAAAATTTGGCATGGGCATTGATTATGTCATATATAGGAAAAGCTAATGGGTCCCAACTCTATTATTCAATTCTATGTGCAAAAGAATTTGCGTCCGAATTTTACGTACAGAATCCAATTTTCTCACATGGAAACTTGAAATTTGGCACGAGCATTGATTATGTCATAAATAGGAAAAGCTTATGGGTCCCAACTCGATTATTCAATTCTATGCGCAAAAGAATTAGCGTCCAAATTTTACGTACAGAATCCAATTTTCTCACATAGAAACTTTAAATTTGGCACGGGCATTGGATATGTCCTAAATAGCAAAAACTAACGGGTCCCAACTCGATTATTCAATTCTATGCGCAAAAGAATTAGCGTCAAAATTTTACGTACGGAATGTATTTTTCTCACTTTCCAGTGTCATAGAAACGTGACATTTGGCACGAGCATTGATTATGTCATAAATAGGAAAAGCTAATGGGTCCCAACTCGATTATTCAATTCTATGTGCAAAAGAATTAGCGTCCAAATTTTACGCACAGAATCCAATTTTCTCACATAGAAACTGAAAATTTGGCACGGGCATTGAATATGTCCTAAATAGTAAAAACTAACGGGTCCCAACTCGATTATTCAATTCAATGCGCAAAAGAATTAGCGTAAAAATTTTACATACGGAATGTATTTTTCTCACTTTCCAGTGTCATAGAAACTTGAAATTTGGCACGAGCATTGATTATGTCATAAATAGGAAAAGCTAGTGGGTCCCAACTCCGTTATTTAATTCTATACACAAAAGAATTAGCGTCCAAATTTTACGTATGGAATGTAATTTTCTCACATAGAAACTTAAAATTTGGCACGGGCATTGATTATGTCATAAATAGGAAAAGCTAATGGGTCCTAACTCGATTATTCAATTCTATGTGCAAAAGAATTAGCGTCCAAATTTTATGTACGGAATCCAATTTTCTCACATAGAAACTTGAAATTTGGCACGAGCATTGATTATGTCATAAATAGGAAAAGCTAATGGGTCCCAACTCGATTATTCAATTCTATGTGCAAAAGAATTAGCGTCTAAATTTTACATACAGAATCCAATTTTCTCACATAGAAACTTGAAATTCGGCACGAGCATTGATTATGTTATAAATAGGAAAAGCTAATGGGTCCCAACTCCGTTATTTAATTCTATGCGCAAAAGAATCAGCGTCCAAATTTTACGTACGGAATGTAATTTTCTAACAGAAACTTAAAATTTCGCACGGTATTGATTATGTCATAAATAGGAAAAGCTAATGGGTCCTAATTCGATTATTCAATTCTATGCGCAAAAGAATTAGCGTCCCAATTTTACGTACAGAATCCAATTTTCTCACATAGAAACTTAAAATTTGGCACGGGCATTGAATATGTCCTAAATAGGAAAAACTAACGGGTCCCAACTCGATTATTCAATTCTATGCGCAAAAGAATTAGCGTCAAAATTGTACGTACGGAATGTATTTTTCTCACTTTCCAGTGTCATAGAAACGTGAAATTTGGCACGAGCATTGATTATGTCATAAATAGGAAAAGCTAATGGGTCCCAACTCGATTATTCAATTCTATGCGCAAAAGAATTAGCGTCAAAATTTTACATACGGAATGTATTTTTCTCACTTTCCAGTGTCATAGAAACGTGAAATTTGGCACGAGCATTGATTATGTCATAAATAGGAAAAGCTAATGGGTCCCAACTCGATTATTCAATTCTATGTGCAAAAGAATTAGCGTCCAAATTTTACGTACAGAATCCAATTTTCTCACATAGAAACTGAAAATTTGGCACGGGCATTGAATATGTCCTAAATAGTAAAAACTAACGGGTCCCAACTCGATTATTCAACTCTATGCGCAAAAGAATTAGCGCAAAAATTTTACATACGGAATGTATTTTTCTCACTTTCCAGTGTCATAGAAACTTGAAATTTGGCACGAGCATTGATTATGTCATAAATAGGAAAAGCTAGTGGGTCCCAACTCGATTATTCAATTCTATGTGCAAAAGAATTAGCGTCCAAATTTTACGTACAGAATCCAATTTTCTCACATAGAAATTGAAAATTTGGCACGGGCATTGAATATGTCCTAAATAGTAAAAACTAACGGGTCCCAACTCGATTATTCAATTCAATGCGCAAAAGAATTAGCGTAAAAATTTTACATACGGAATGTATTTTTCTCACTTTCCAGTGTAATAGAAACTTGAAATTTGGCACGAGCATTGATTATGTCATAAATAGGAAAAGCTAGTGGGTCCCAACTCCGTTATTTAATTCTATACGCAAAAGAATTAGCGTCCAAATTTTACGTATGGAATGTAATTTTCTCACATAGAAACTTAAAATTTGGCACGGGCATTGATTATGTCATAAATAGGAAAAGCTAATGGGTCCTAACTCGATAATTCAATTCTATGTGCAAAAGAATTAGCGTCCAAATTTTATGTACGGAATCCAATTTTCTCACATAGAAACTTGAAATTTGGCACGAGCATTGATTATGTCATAAATAGGAAAAGCTAATGGGTCCCAACTCGATTATTCAATTCTATGTGCAAAAGAATTAGCGTCTAAATTTTACATACAGAATCCAATTTTCTCACATAGAAACTTGAAATTCGGCACGAGCATTGATTATGTTATAAATAGGAAAAGCTAATGGGTCCCAACTCCGTTATTTAATTCTATGCGCAAAAGAATCAGCGTCCAAATTTTACGTACGGAATGTAATTTTCTCACAGAAACTTAAAATTTCGCACGGGTATTGATTATGTCATAAATAGGAAAAGCTAATGGGTCCTAATTCGATTATTCAATTCTATGTGCAAAAGAATTAGCGTCCAAATTTTACGTACGGAATCCAATTTTCTCACATAGAAACTTGAAATTTGGCACGAGCATTGCCTATGTCATAAATAGGAAAAGCTAATGGGTCCCAACTCCGTTATTTAATTCTATGCACAAAAGAATTAGCGTCCAAATTTTACGTACGTAATGTAGTTTTCTCACATAGAAACTTAAAATTTGGCATGGGCATTGATTATGTCATATATAGGAAAAGCTAATGGGTCCCAACTCTATTATTCAATTCTATGTGCAAAAGAATTAGCGTCTAAATTTTACGTACAGAATCCAATTTTCTAACATAGAAACTTGAAATTCGGCACGAGCATTCATTATGTCATAAATAGGAAAAGCTAATGAGTCTCAACTCCGTTATTTAATTCTATGCACAAAAGAATTAGCGTCCAAATTTTTTGTACTGAATGTAATTTTCTCACATAGAAACTTGAAATTTGGCACGAGCATTGATTATGTCATAAATAGGAAAAGCTAATGGGTCCCAACTCAATTATTCAATTCTATGCGCAAAAGAATTAGCGTCCAAATTTTACGTACAGAATCCAATTTTCTCACATAGAAACTTAAAATTTGGCACGGGCATTGGATATGTCCTAAATAGCAAAAACTAACGGGTCCCAACTCGATTATTCAATTCTATGCGCAAAAGAATTAGCGTCAAAATTTTACGTACGGAATGTATTTTTCTCACTTTCCAGTGTCATAGAAACGTGAAATTTGGCACGAGCATTGATTATGTCATAAATAGGAAAAGCTAATGGGTCCTAACTCGATTATTCAATTCTATGTGCAAAAGAATTAGCGTCAAAATTTTACGTACAGAATCCAATTTTCTCAAATAGAAACTTGAAATTCGGCACGAGCATTGATCATGTCATAAATAGGAAAAGCTAATGGGTCCCAACTCCGTTATTTAATTCTATGCACAAAAGAATTAGCGTCCAAATTTTACGTACGTAATGTAGTTTTCTCACATAGAAACTTAAAATTTGGCATGGGCATTGATTATGTCATATATAGGAAAAGCTAATGGGTCCCAACTCTATTATTCAATTCTATGTGCAAAAGAATTAGCGTCCGAATTTTACGTACAGAATCCAATTTTCTCACATGGAAACTTGAAATTTGGCACGAGCATTGATTATGTCATAAATAGGAAAAGCTTATGGGTTCCAACTCGATTATTCAATTCTATGCGCAAAAGAATTAGCGTCCAAATTTTACGTACAGAATCCAATTTTCTCACATAGAAACTTAAAATTTGGCACGGGCATTGGATATGTCCTAAATAGCAAAAACTAACGGGTCCCAACTCGATTATTCAATTCTATGCGCAAAAGAATTAGCGTCAAAATTTTACGTACGGAATGTATTTTTCTCACTTTCCAGTGTCATAGAAACGTGACATTTGGCACGAGCATTGATTATGTCATAAATAGGAAAAGCTAATGGGTCCCAACTCGATTATTCAATTCTATGTGCAAAAGAATTAGCGTCCAAATTTTACGTACAGAATCCAATTTTCTCACATAGAAACTGAAAATTTGGCACGGGCATTGAATATGTCCTAAATAGTAAAAACTAACGGGTCCCAACTCGATTATTCAATTCAATGCGCAAAAGAATTAGCGTAAAAATTTTACATACGGAATGTATTTTTCTCACTTTCCAGTGTCATAGAAACTTGAAATTTGGCACGAGCATTGATTATGTCATAAATAGGAAAAGCTAGTGGGTCCCAACTCCGTTATTTAATTCTATACACAAAAGAATTAGCGTCCAAATTTTACGTATGGAATGTAATTTTCTCACATAGAAACTTAAAATTTGGCACGGGCATTGATTATGTCATAAATAGGAAAAGCTAATGGGTCCTAACTCGATTATTCAATTCTATGTGCAAAAGAATTAGCGTCCAAATTTTATGTACGGAATCCAATTTTCTCACATAGAAACTTGAAATTTGGCACGAGCATTGATTATGTCATAAATAGGAAAAGCTAATGGGTCCCAACTCGATTATTCAATTCTATGTGCAAAAGAATTAGCGTCTAAATTTTACATACAGAATCCAATTTTCTCACATAGAAACTTGAAATTCGGCACGAGCATTGATTATGTTATAAATAGGAAAAGCTAATGGGTCCCAACTCCGTTATTTAATTCTATGCGCAAAAGAATCAGCGTCCAAATTTTACGTACGGAATGTAATTTTCTAACAGAAACTTAAAATTTCGCACGGTATTGATTATGTCATAAATAGGAAAAGCTAATGGGTCCTAATTCGATTATTCAATTCTATGCGCAAAAGAATTAGCGTCCCAATTTTACGTACAGAATCCAATTTTCTCACATAGAAATTTAAAATTTGGCACGGGCATTGAATATGTCCTAAATAGGAAAAACTAACGGGTCCCAACTCGATTATTCAATTCTATGCGCAAAAGAATTAGCGTCAAAATTTTACGTACGGAATGTATTTTTCTCACTTTCCAGTGTCATAGAAACGTGAAATTTGGCACGAGCATTGATTATGTCATAAATAGGAAAAGCTAATGGGTCCCAACTCGATTATTCAATTCTATGCGCAAAAGAATTAGCGTCAAAATTTTACATACGGAATGTATTTTTCTCACTTTCCAGTGTCATAGAAACGTGAAATTTGGCACGAGCATTGATTATGTCATAAATAGGAAAAGCTAATGGGTCCCAACTCGATTATTCAATTCTTAGTGCAAAAGAATTAGCGTCCAAATTTTACGTACAGAATCCAATTTTCTCACATAGAAACTGAAAATTTGGCACGGGCATTGAATATGTCCTAAATAGTAAAAACTAACGGGTCCCAACTCGATTATTCAACTCTATGCGCAAAAGAATTAGCGCAAAAATTTTACATACGGAATGTATTTTTCTCACTTTCCAGTGTCATAGAAACTTGAAATTTGGCACGAGCATTGATTATGTCATAAATAGGAAAAGCTAGTGGGTCCCAACTCCGTTATTTAATTCTATACGCAAAAGAATTAGCGTCCAAATTTTACGTATGGAATGTAATTTTCTCACATAGAAACTTAAAATTTGGCACGGGCATTGATTATGTCATAAATAGGAAAAGCTAATGGGTCCTAACTCGATTATTCAATTCTATGTGCAAAAGAATTAGCGTCCAAATTTTATGTACGGAATCCAATTTTCTCACATAGAAACTTGAAATTTGGCACGAGCATTGCTTATGTCATAAATAGGAAAAGCTAATGGGTCCCAACTCGATTATTCAATTCTATGTGCAAAAGAATTAGCGTCTAAATTTTACATACAGAATCCAATTTTCTCACATAGAAACTTGAAATTCGGCACGAGCATTGATTATGTTATAAATAGGAAAAGCTAATGGGTCCCAACTCCGTTATTTAATTCTATGCGCAAAAGAATCAGCGTCCAAATTTTACGTACGGAATGTAATTTTCTCACAGAAACTTAAAATTTCGCACGGGTATTGATTATGTCATAAATAGGAAAAGCTAATGGGTCCTAATTCGATTATTCAATTCTATGTGCAAAAGAATTAGCGTCCAAATTTTACGTACGGAATCCAATTTTCTCACATAGAAACTTGAAATTTGGCACGAGCATTGCCTATGTCATAAATAGGAAAAGCTAATGGGTCCCAACTCCGTTATTTAATTCTATGCACAAAAGAATTAGCGTCCAAATTTTACGTACGTAATGTAGTTTTCTCACATAGAAACTTAAAATTTGGCATGGGCATTGATTATGTCATATATAGGAAAAGCTAATGGGTCCCAACTCTATTATTCAATTCTATGTGCAAAAGAATTAGCGTCTAAATTTTACGTACAGAATCCAATTTTCTAACATAGAAACTTGAAATTCGGCACGAGCATTCATTATGTCATAAATAGGAAAAGCTAATGAGTCTCAACTCCGTTATTTAATTCTATGCACAAAAGAATTAGCGTCCAAATTTTTTGTACTGAATGTAATTTTCTCACATAGAAACTTGAAATTTGGCACGAGCATTGATTATGTCATAAATAGGAAAAGCTAATGGGTCCCAACTCAATTATTCAATTCTATGCGCAAAAGAATTAGCGTCCAAATTTTACGTACAGAATCCAATTTTCTCACATAGAAACTTAAAATTTGGCACGGGCATTGGATATGTCCTAAATAGCAAAAACTAACGGGTCCCAACTCGATTATTCAATTCTATGCGCAAAAGAATTAGCGTCAAAATTTTACGTACGGAATGTATTTTTCTCACTTTCCAGTGTCATAGAAACGTGAAATTTGGCACGAGCATTGATTATGTCATAAATAGGAAAAGCTAATGGGTCCTAACTCGATTATTCAATTCTATGTGCAAAAGAATTAGCGTCAAAATTTTACGTACAGAATCCAATTTTCTCAAATAGAAACTTGAAATTCGGCACGAGCATTGATCATGTCATAAATAGGAAAAGCTAATGGGTCCCAACTCCGTTATTTAATTCTATGCACAAAAGAATTAGCGTCCAAATTTTACGTACGTAATGTAGTTTTCTCACATAGAAACTTAAAATTTGGCATGGGCATTGATTATGTCATATATAGGAAAAGCTAATGGGTCCCAACTCTATTATTCAATTCTATGTGCAAAAGAATTAGCGTCCGAATTTTACGTACAGAATCCAATTTTCTCACATGGAAACTTGAAATTTGGCACGAGCATTGATTATGTCATAAATAGGAAAAGCTTATGGGTTCCAACTCGATTATTCAATTCTATGCGCAAAAGAATTAGCGTCCAAATTTTACGTACAGAATCCAATTTTCTCACATAGAAACTTAAAATTTGGCACGGGCATTGGATATGTCCTAAATAGCAAAAACTAACGGGTCCCAACTCGATTATTCAATTCTATGCGCAAAAGAATTAGCGTCAAAATTTTACGTACGGAATGTATTTTTCTCACTTTCCAGTGTCATAGAAACGTGAAATTTGGCACGAGCATTGATTATGTCATAAATAGGAAAAGCTAATGGGTCCCAACTCGATTATTCAATTCTTAGTGCAAAAGAATTAGCGTCCAAATTTTACGTACAGAATCCAATTTTCTCACATAGAAACTGAAAATTTGGCACGGGCATTGAATATGTCCTAAATAGTAAAAACTAACGGGTCCCAACTCGATTATTCAACTCTATGCGCAAAAGAATTAGCGCAAAAATTTTACATACGGAATGTATTTTTCTCACTTTCCAGTGTCATAGAAACTTGAAATTTGGCACGAGCATTGATTATGTCATAAATAGGAAAAGCTAGTGGGTCCCAACTCCGTTATTTAATTCTATACGCAAAAGAATTAGCGTCCAAATTTTACGTATGGAATGTAATTTTCTCACATAGAAACTTAAAATTTGGCACGGGCATTGATTATGTCATAAATAGGAAAAGCTAATGGGTCCTAACTCGATTATTCAATTCTATGTGCAAAAGAATTAGCGTCCAAATTTTATGTACGGAATCCAATTTTCTCACATAGAAACTTGAAATTTGGCACGAGCATTGCTTATGTCATAAATAGGAAAAGCTAATGGGTCCCAACTCGATTATTCAATTCTATGTGCAAAAGAATTAGCGTCTAAATTTTACATACAGAATCCAATTTTCTCACATAGAAACTTGAAATTCGGCACGAGCATTGATTATGTTATAAATAGGAAAAGCTAATGGGTCCCAACTCCGTTATTTAATTCTATGCGCAAAAGAATCAGCGTCCAAATTTTACGTACGGAATGTAATTTTCTCACAGAAACTTAAAATTTCGCACGGGTATTGATTATGTCATAAATAGGAAAAGCTAATGGGTCCTAATTCGATTATTCAATTCTATGTGCAAAAGAATTAGCGTCCAAATTTTACGTACGGAATCCAATTTTCTCACATAGAAACTTGAAATTTGGCACGAGCATTGCTTATGTCATAAATAGGAAAAGCTAATGGGTCCCAACTCCGTTATTTAATTCTATGCACAAAAGAATTAGCGTCCAAATTTTACGTACGTAATGTAGTTTTCTCACATAGAAACTTAAAATTTGGCATGGGCATTGATTATGTCATATATAGGAAAAGCTAATGGGTCCCAACTCTATTATTCAATTCTATGTGCAAAAGAATTAGCGTCCGAATTTTACGTACAGAATCCAATTTTCTCACATGGAAACTTGAAATTTGGCACGAGCATTGATTATGTCATAAATAGGAAAAGCTTATGGGTCCCAACTCGATTATTCTTTTCTTTGCGCAAAAGAATTAGCGTCCAAATTTTACGTACAGAATCCAATTTTCTCACATAGAAACTTAAAATTTGGCACGGGCATTGGATATGTCCTAAATAGGAAAAACTAACGGGTCCCAACTCGATTATTCAATTCTATGCGCAAAAGAATTAGCGTCAAAATTTGATGTACGGAATGTATTTTTCTCACTTTCCAGTGTCATAGAAACGTGAAATTTGGCACGAGCATTGATTATGTCATAAATAGGAAAAGCTAATGGGTCCCAACTCGATTATTCAATTCTATGTGCAAAAGAATTAGCGACCAAATTTTACGTACAGAATCCAATTTTCTCACATAGAAACTGAAAATTTGGCACGGGCATTGAATATGTCCTAAATAGTAAAAACTAACGGGTCCCAACTCGATTATTCAATTCAATGCGCAAAAGAATTAGCGTAAAAATTTTACATACGGAATGTATTTTTCTCACTTTCCAGTGTCATAGAAACTTGAAATTTGGCACGAGCATTGATTATGCCATAAATAGGAAAAGCTAGTGGGTCCCAACTCCGTTATTTAATTCTATACGCAAAAGAATTAGCGTCCAAATTTTACGTATGGAATGTAATTTTCTCACATAGAAACTTAAAATTTGGCACGGGCATTGATTATGCCATAAATAGGAAAAGCTAGTGGGTCCCAACTCTGTTATTTAATTCTATACGCAAAAGAATTAGCGTCCAAATTTTTTGTACGTAATGTAGTTTTCTCACATAGAAACTTAAAATTTGGCATGGGCATTGATTATGTCATAAATAGGAAAAGCTAATGGGTCCCAACTCGATTATTTAATTCTATGTGCAAAAGAATTAGCGTCTAAATTTTTCGTACAGAATCCAATTTTCTCTCATAGAAACTTGAAATTTGGCACGGACATTGATTATGTCATAAATAGGAAAAGCTAATGGGTCCCAACTCCGTTATTTAATTCTATGCGCAAAAGAATTAGCGTCCAAATTTTACGTACGGAATGTAATTTTCTCAAATAGAAACTTAAAATTTGGCATGGGCATTGATTATGTCATATATAGGAAAAGCTAATGGGTCCCAACTCGATTATTCAATTCTATGTGCAAATGAATAAGCGTCCAAATTTTACGTACAGAATCCAATTTTCTCACATGGAAACTTGAAATTTGGCACGAGCATTGATTATGTCATAAATAGGAAAAGCTTATGGGTCCCAACTCGATTATTCAATTCTATGCGCAAAAAAATTAGCGTCAAAATTTTACGTACGGAATGTATTTTTCTCACTTTCCAGTGTCATAGAAACGTGAAATTTGGCATGAGCATTGATTATGTCATAAATAGGAAAAGCTAATGGGTCCCAACTCGATTATTCAATTCTATGTGCAAAAGAATTAGCGTCCAAATTTTACGTACAGAATCCAATTTTCTCACATAGAAACTGAAAATTTGGCACGGGCATTGAATATGTCCTAAATAGTAAAAACTAACGGGTCGATACTCGATTATTCAATTCTATGCGCAAAAGAATTAGCGTCAAAATTTTACATACGGAATGTATTTTTCTCACTTTCCAGTGTCATAGAAACGTGAAATTTGGCACGAGCATTGATTATGTCATAAATAGGAAAAGCTAATGGGTCCCAACTCGATTATTCAATTCTATGCGCAAAAGAATTAGCGTCAAAATTTTACCTACGGAATGTATTTTTCTCACTTTCCAGTGTCATAGAAACGTGAAATTTGGCACGAGCATTGATTATGTCATAAATAGGAAAAGCTAATGGGTCCCAACTCGATTATTCAATTCTATGTGCAAAAGAATTAGCGTCCAAATTTTACGTACAGAATCCAATTTTCTCACATAGAAACTGAAAATTTGGCACGGGCATTGAATATGTCCTAAATAGTAAAAACTAACGGGTCCCAACTCGATTATTCAATTCTATGCGCAAAAGAATTAGCGTCAAAATTTTACGTACGGAATGTATTTTTCTCACTTTCCAGTGTCATAGAAACGTGAAATTTGGCACGAGCATTGATTATGTCATAAATAGGAAAAGCTAATGGGTCCCAACTCGATTATTCAATTCTATGCGCAAAAGAATTAGCGTCAAAATTTTACATACGGAATGTATTTTTCTCACTTTCCAGTGTCATAGAAACTTGAAATTTGGCACGAGCATTGATTATGTCATAAATAGGAAAAGCTAGTGGGTCCCAACTCCGTTATTTAATTCTATACGCAAAATAATTAGCGTCCAAATTTTACGTATGGAATGTAATTTTCTCACATAGAAACTTAAAATTTGGCACGGTCATTGATTATGTCATAAATAAGAAAAGCTAATGGGTCCTAACTCGATTATTCAATTCTATGTGCAAAAGAATTAGCGTCCAAATTTTATGTACGGAATCCAATTTTCTCACATGGAAACTTGAAATTTGGCACAAGCATTGATTATGTCATAAATAGGAAAAGCTTATGGGTCCCAACTCGATTATTCAATTCTATGCGCAAAAGAATTAGCGTCAAAATTTTATGTACGGAATGTATTTTTCTCACTTTCCAGTGTCATAGAAACGTGAAATTTGGCACGAGCATTGATTATGTCATAAATAGGAAAAGCTAATGGGTCCCAACTCGATTATTCAATTCTATGCGCAAAAGAATTAGCGTCAAAATTTTACATACGGACTGTATTTTTCCCACTTTCCAGTGTCATAGAAACGGGAAATTTGGCACGAGCATTGATTATGTCATAAATAGGAAAAGCTAATGGGTCCCAACTCGATTATTCAATTCTATGTGCAAAAGAATTAGCGTCCAAATTTTATGTACAGAATCCAATTTTCTCACATAGAAACTGAAAATTTGGCACAGGCATTGAATATGTCCTAAATAGTAAAAACTAACGGGTCCCAACTCGATTATTCAATTCTATGCGCAAAAGAATTAGCGTAAAAATTTTACATACGGAATGTATTTTTCTCACTTTCCAGTGTCATAGAAACTTGAAATTTAGCACGAGCATTGATTATGTCATAAATAGGAAAAGCTAGTGGGTTCCAACTCCGTTATTTAATTCTATACACAAAAGAATTAGCGTCCAAATTTTACGTATGGAATGTAATTTTCTCACATAGAAACTTAAAATTTGGCACGGGCATTGATTATGTCATAAATAGGAAAAGCTAATGGGTCCTAACTCGATTATTCAATTCTATGTGCAAAAGAATTAGCGTCCAAATTTTATGTACGGAATCCAATTTTCTCACATAGAAACTTGAAATTTGGCACGAGCATTGATTATGTCATAAATAGAAAAAGCTAATGGGTCCCAACTCGATTATTCAATTCTATGTGCAAAAGAATTAGCGTCTAAATTTTACATACAGAATCCAATTTTCTCACATAGAAACTTGAAATTCGGCACGAGCATTGATTATGTTATAAATAGGAAAAGCTAATGGGTCCCAACTCCGTTATTTAATTCTATGCGCAAAAGAATCAGCGTCCAAATTTTACGTACGGAATGTAATTTTCTCACAGAAACTTAAAATTTCGCACGGGTATTGATTATGTCATAAATAGGAAAAGCTAATGGGTCCTAATTCGATTATTCAATTCTATGTGCAAAAGAATTAGCGTCAAAATTTTACGTACGGAATCTAATTTTCTCACATAGAAACTTGAAATGTGGCACGAGCATTGCTTATGTCATAAATAGGAAAAGCTAATGGGTCCCAACTCCGTTATTTAATTCTATGCACAAAAGAATTAACGACCAAATTTTACGTACGTAATGTAGTTTTCTCACATAGAAACTTAAAATTTGGCATGGGCATTGATTTTGTCATATATAGGAAAAGCTAATGGGTCCCAACTCTATTATTCAATTCTATGTGCAAAAGAATTAGCGTCCGAATTTTACGTACAGAATCCAATTTTCTCACATGGAAACTTGAAATTTGGCACGAGCATTGATTATGTCATAAATAGGAAAAGCTTATGGGTCCCAACTCGATTATTCATTTCTATGCGCAAAAGAATTAGCGTCCAAATTTTACGTACAGAATCCAATTTTCTCACATAGAAACTTAAAATTTGGCACGGGCATTGGATATGTCCTAAATAGCAAAAACTAACGGGTCCCAACTCGATTATTCAATTCTATGCGCAAAAGAATTAGCGTCAAAATTTTATGTACGGAATGTATTTTTCTCACTTTCCAGTGTCATAAAAACGTGAAATTTGGCATGAGCATTGATTATGTCATAAACAGGAAAAGCTAATGGGTCCCAACTCGATTATTCAATTCTATGTGCAAAAGAATTAGCGTCCAAATTTTACGTACAGAATCCAATTTTCTCACATAGAAACTGAAAATTTGGCACGGGCATTGAATATGTCCTAAATAGTAAAAACTAACGGGTCCCAACTCGATTATTCAATTCAATGCGCAAAAGAATTAGCGTAAAAATTTTACATACGGAATGTATTTTTCTCACTTTCCAGTGTCATAGAAACTTGAAATTTGGCACGAGCATTGATTATGTCATAAATAGGAAAAGCTAGTGGGTCCCAACTCCGTTATTTAATTCTATACGCAAAAGAATTAGCGTCCAAATTTTACGTATGGAATGTAATTTTCTCACATAGAAACTTAAAATTTGGCACGGGCATTGATTATGTCATAAATAGGAAAAGCTAATGGGTCCCAACTCCGTTATTTAATTCTATGCGCAAAAGAATTAGCGTCCAAATTTTACGTACGTTATGTAGTTTTCTCACATAGAAACTTAAAATTTGGCATGGGTATTGATTATGTCATAAATAGGAAAAGCTAATGGGTCCCAACTCGATTATTCAATTCTATGTGCAAAAGAATTAGCGTCTAAATTTTTCGTACAGAATCCAATTTTCTCTCATAGAAACTTGAAATTTGGCACGGACATTGATTATGTCATAAATAGGAAAAGCTAATGGGTCCCAACTCCGTTATTTAATTCTATGCGCAAAAGAATTAGCGTCCAAATTTTACGTACGGAATGTAATTTTCTCACATAGAAACTTAAAATTTGGCATGGGCATTGATTATGTCATATATAGGAAAAGCTAATGGGTCCCAACTCGATTATTCAATTCTATGTGCAAATGAATAAGCGTCCAAATTTTACGTACAGAATCCAATTTTCTCACATGGAAACTTGAAATTTGGCACGAGCATTGATTATGTCATAAATAGGAAAAGCTTATGGGTCCCAACTCGATTATTCAATTCTATGCGCAAAAGAATTAGCGTCCAAATTTTACGTACAGAATCCAATTTTCTCACATAGAAATTTAAAATTTGGCACGGGCATTGGATATGTCCTAAATAGCAAAAACTAACGGGTCCCAACTCGATTATTCAATTCTATGCGCAAAAGAATTAGTGTCAAAATTTTACGTACGGAATGTATTTTTCTCACTTTCCAGTGTCATAGAAGCGTGAAATTTGGCACGAGCATTGATTATGTCATAAATAGGAAAAGCTAATGGGTCCCAACTCGATTATTCAATTCTATGTGCAAAAGAATTAGCGTCCAAATTTTACGTACAGAATTTCAATTTTCTCACATAGAAACTGAAAATTTGGCACGGGCATTGAATATGTCCTAAATAGTAAAAACTAACGGGTCCCAACTCGATTATTCAATTCTATGCGCAAAAGAATTAGCGTAAAAATTTTACATACGGAATGTATTTTTCTCACTTTCCAGTGTCATAGAAACTTGAAATTTGGCACGAGCATTGATTATGTCATAAATAGGAAAAGCTAGTGGGTCCCAACTTCGTTATTTAATTCTATACACAAAAGAATTAACGTCCAAATTTTACGTATGGAATGTAATTTTCTCACATAGAAACTTAAAATTTGGCACGGGCATTGATTATGTCATAAATAGGAAAAGCTAATGGGTCCTAACTCGATTATTCAATTCTATGTGCAAAAGAATTAGCGTCCAAATTTTATGTACGGAATCCAATTTTCTCACATAGAAACTTGAAATTTGGCACGAGCATTGATTATGTCATAAATAGGAAAAGCTAATGGGTCCCAACTCGATTATTCAATTCTATGTGCAAAAGAATTAGCGTCTAAATTTTACATACAGAATCCAATTTTCTCACATAGAAACTTGAAATTCGGCACGAGCATTGATTATGTTATAAATAGGAAAAGCTAATGGGTCCCAACTCCGTTATTTAATTCTATGCGCAAAAGAATCAGCGTCCAAATTTTACGTACGGAATGTCATTTTCTCACAGAAACTTAAAATTTCGCACGGGTATTGATTATGTCATAAATAGGAAAAGCTAATGGGTCCTAATTCGATTATTCAATTCTATGTGCTAAAGAATTAGCGTCAAAATTTTACGTACGGAATCCAATTTTCTCACATAGAAACTTGAAATTTGGCACGACCATTGATTATGTCATAAATAGGAAAAGCTTATTGGTCCCAACTCGATTATTCAATTCTATGTGCAAAAGAATTAGCGTCCAAATTTTACGTACAGAATCCAATTTTCTCACATAGAAACTGAAAATTTGGCACGGGCATTGAATATGTCCTAAATAGTAAAAACTAACGGGTCCCAACTCGATTATTCAATTCTATGCGCAAAAGAATTAGCGTAAAAATTTTACGTACGGAATGTATTTTTCTCACTTTCCAGTGTCATAGAAACTTGAAATTTGGCACGAGCATTGATTATGTCATAAATAGGAAAAGCTAGTGGGTCCCAACTCCGTTATTTAATTCTATACACAAAAGAATTAGCGTCCAAATTTTACGTATGGAATGTAATTTTCTCACATAGAAACTTGAAATTTGGCATGAGCATTGATTATGTCATAAATAGGAAAAGCTAATGGGTACGAACTCAAGTATTCAATTCTATGCGCAAAAGAATTAGCGTCAAAATTTTACGTACGGAATGTATTTTTCTCACTTTCCAGTGTCATAGAAACGTGAAATTTGGCACGAGCATTGATTATGTCATAAATAGGAAAAGCTAATGGGTCCCAACTCGATTATTCAATTCTATGCGCAAAAGAATTAGCGTCAAAATTTTACATACGGAATGTATTTTTCTCACTTTCCAGTGTCATAGAAACTTGAAATTTGGCACGAGCATTGATTATGTCATAAATAGGAAAAGCTAGTGGGTCCCAACTCCGTTATTTAATTCTATACGCAAAATAATTAGCGTCCAAATTTTACGTATGGAATGTAATTTTCTCACATAGAAACTTAAAATTTGGCACGGTCATTGATTATGTCATAAATAAGAAAAGCTAATGGGTCCTAACTCGATTATTCAATTCTATGTGCAAAAGAATTAGCGTCCAAATTTTATGTACGGAATCCAATTTTCTCACATAGAAACTTGAAATTTGGCACGAGCATTGATTATGTCATAAATAGGAAAAGCTAATGGGTCCCAACTCGATTATTCAATTCTATGTGCAAAAGAATTAGCGTCTAAATTTTACATACAGAATCCAATTTTCTCACATAGAAACTTGAAATTCGTCACGAGCATTGATTATGTCATAAATAGGAAAAGCTAATGGGTCCCAACTCCGTTATTTAATTCTATGCGCAATAGAATCAGCGTCCACATTTTACGTACGGAATGTAATTTTCTCACAGAAACTTAAAATTTCGCACGGGTATTGATTATGTCATAAATAGGAAAAGCTAATGGGTCCTAACTCGATTATTCAATTCTATGTGCAAAAGAATTAGCGTCAAAATTTTACGTACGGAAACCAATTTTCTCACATAGAAACTTGAAATTTGGCACGAGCATTGCTTATGTCATAAATAGGAAAAGCTAATGGGTCCCTACTCCGTTATTTAATTCTATGCACAAAAGAATTAGTGTCCAAGTTTTATGTACGGAATGTAATTTTCTCACATAGAAACTTAAAATTTGGCATGGGCATTGATTATGTCATAAATAGGAAAAACTAATGGGTCCCAGCTCTATTTTTCAATTCTATGTGCAAAAGAATTAGCGTCCAAATTTTACGTACGGAATCCAATTTTCTCACATGGAAACTTGAAATTTGGCACAAGCATTGATTATGTCATAAATAGGAAAAGCTAATGGGTCCCAACTCGATTATTCAATTCTATGCGCAAAAGAATTAGCGTCCCAATTTTACGTACAGAATCCAATTTTCTCACATAGAAACTTAAAATTTGGCACGGGCATTGAATATGTCCTAAATAGGAAAAACTAACGGGTCACAACTCGATTATTCAATTCTAAGCGCAAAAGGATTAGCGTCAAAATTTTATGTACGGAATTTATTTTTCTCACTTTCCAGTGTCATAGGAACGTGAAATTTGGCAAGAGCATTGATTATGTCATAAATAGGAAAAGCTAATGGGTCCCAACTCGATTATTCAATTCTATGCGCAAAAGAATTAGCGTCAAAATTTTACGTACGGAATGTATTTTTCTCACTTTCCAGTGTCATAGAAACGTGAAATATGGCACGAGCATTGATTATGTCATAAATAGGAAAAGCTAATGGGTCCCAACTGGATTATTCAATTCTATGTGCAAAAGAATTAGCGTCCAAATTTTTGTACGGAATCCAATTTTCTCACATAGAAACTTGAAATTTGGCACGAGCATTGATTATGTCATAAATAGGAAAAGCTAATGGGTCGCAACTCGATTATTCAATTCTATGTGCAATTTAATTAGCGTCTAAATTTTACATACAGAATCCAACTTTCTCACATAGAAACTTGAAATTCGGCACGAGCATTTATTATGTCATAAATAGGAAAAGCTAATGGGTCCCAACTCCGTTATTTAATTCTATGCGCAATAGAATCAGCGTCCAAATTTTACGTACGGAATGTAATTTTCTCACAGAAACTTAAAATTTCGCACGGGTATTGATTATGTCATAAATAGGAAAAGCTAATGGGTCCTAACTCGATTATTCAATTCTATGTGCAAAAGAATTAGCGTCAAAATTTTACGTACGGAATCCAATTTTCTCACATAGAAACTTGAAATTTGGCACGAGCATTGCTTATGTCATAAATAGGAAAAGCTAATGGGTCCCAACTCCGTTATTTAATTCTAGGCACAAAAGAATTAGTGTCCAAGTTTTATGTACGGAATGTAATTTTCTCACATAGAAACTTAAAATTTGGCATGGGCATTGATTATGTCATAAATAGGAAAAACTAATGGGTCCCAGCTCTATTTTTCAATTCTATGTGCAAAAGAATTAGCGTCCCAATTTTACGTACAGAATCCAATTTTCTCACATAGAAACTTAAAATTTGGCACGGGCATTGAATATGTCCTAAATAGGAAAAACTAATGGGTCCCAACTCGATTATTCAATTCTATGCGCAAAAAAATTAGCGGAAAAATTTTACGTACGGAATGTATTTTTCTCACTTTCCAGTGTCATAGGAACGTGAAATTTGGCACGAGCATTGATTATGTCATAAATAGGAAAAGCTAATGGGTCCCAACTCGATTATTCAATTCTATGCGCAAAAGAATTAGCGTCAAAATTTTACGTACGGAATGTATTTTTCTCACTTTCCAGTGTCATAGAAACGTGAAATATGGCACGAGCATTGATTATGTCATAAATAGGAAAAGCTAATGGGTCCCAACTGGATTATTCAATTCTATGTGCAAAAGAATTAGCGTCTAAATTTTACGTACAGAATCCAATTTTCTAACATAGAAACTTGAAATTCGGCACGAGCATTCATTATGTCATAAATAGGAAAAGCTAATGAGTCCCAACTCCGTTATTTAATTCTATGCACAAAAGAATTAGCGTCCAAATTTTTTGTACGGAATGTAATTTTCTCACATAGAAACTTGAAATTTGGCACGAGCATTGATTATGTCATAAATAGGTAAAGCTAATGGGTCCCAACTCAATTATTCAATTCTATGCGCAAAAGAATTAGCGTCCAAATTTTACGTACAGAATCCAATTTTCTCACATAGAAACTTAAAATTTGGCACGGGCATTGGATATGTCCTAAATAGCAAAAACTAACGGGTCCCAACTCGATTATTCAATTCTATGCGAAAAAGAATTAGCGTCAAAATTTTACGTACGGAATGTATTTTTCACACTTTCCAGTGTCATAGAAATGTGAAATTTGGCACGAGCATTGATTACGCCATAAACAGGAAAAGCTAATGGGTCCCAACTCGATTATTCAATTCTATGTGCAAAAGAATTAGCGTCCAAATTTTACGTACAGAATTCAATTTTCTCACATAGAAACTTAAAATTTGGCACGGGCATTGAATATGTCATAAATAGGAAAAGCTAATGGGTCCTAACTCGATTATTCAATTCTATGTGCAAAAGAATTAGCGTCCAAATTTTATGTACGGAATCCAATTTTCTCACATAGAAACTTGAAATTTGGCACGGGCATTGAATATGTCCTAAATAGGAAAAACTAACGGGTCCCAACTCGATTATTCAATTCTATGCGCAAAAGAATTAGCGTCAAAATTAAACGTACGGAATGTATTTTTCTCACTTTCCAGTGTCATAGAAACGTGAAATTTGGCACGAGCATTGATTATGTCATAAATAGGAAAAGCTAATGGGTCCCAACTCGATTATTCAATTCTATGCGCAAAAGAATTAGCGTCAAAATTTTACATACGGAATGTATTTTTCTCACTTTCCAGTGTCATAGAAACGTGAAATTTGGCACGAGCATTGATTATGTCATAAATAGGAAAAGCTAATGGGTCCCAACTCGATTATTCAATTCTATGTGCAAAAGAATTAGCGTCCAAATTTTACGTACAGAATCCAATTTTCTCACATAGAAACTGAAAATTTGGCACGGGCATTGAATATGTCCTAAATAGTAAAAACTAACGGGTCCCAACTCGATTATTCAACTCTATGCGCAAAAGAATTAGCGCAAAAATTTTACATACGGAATGTATTTTTCTCACTTTCCAGTGTCATAGAAACTTGAAATTTGGCACGAGCATTGATTATGTCATAAATAGGAAAAGCTAGTGGGTCCCAACTCGATTATTCAATTCTATGTGCAAAAGAATTAGCATCCAAATTTTACGTACAGAATCCAATTTTCTCACATAGAAATTGAAAATTTGGCACGGGCATTGAATATGTCCTAAATAGTAAAAACTAACGGGTCCCAACTCGATTATTCAATTCAATGCGCAAAAGAATTAGCGTAAAAATTTTACATACGGAATGTATTTTTCTCACTTTCCAGTGTCATAGAAACTTGAAATTTGGCACGAGCATTGATTATGTCATAAATAGGAAAAGCTAGTGGGTCCCAACTCCGTTATTTAATTCTATACGCAAAAGAATTAGCGTCCAAATTTTACGTATGGAATGTAATTTTCTCACATAGAAACTTAAAATTTGGCACGGGCATTGATTATGTCATAAATAGGAAAAGCTAATGGGTCCTAACTCGATTATTCAATTCTATGTGCAAAAGAATTAGCGTCCAAATTTTATGTACGGAATCCAATTTTCTCACATAGAAACTTGAAATTTGGCACGAGCACTGATTATGTCATAAATAGGAAAAGCTAATGGGTCCCAACTCGATTATTCAATTCTATGTGCAAAAGAATTAGCGTCTAAATTTTACATACAGAATCCAATTTTCTCACATAGAAACTTGAAATTCGGCACGAGCATTGATTATGTTATAAATAGGAAAAGCTAATGGGTCCCAACTCCGTTATTTAATTCTATGCGCAAAAGAATCAGCGTCCAAATTTTACGTACGGAATGTAATTTTCTCACAGAAACTTAAAATTTCGCACGGGTATTGATTATGTCATAAATAGGAAAAGCTAATGGGTCCTAATTCGATTATTCAATTCTATGTGCAAAAGAATTAGCGTCAAAATTTTACGTACGGAATCCAATTTTCTCACATAGAAACTTGAAATTTGGCACGAGCATTGCTTATGTCATAAATAGGAAAAGCTAATGGGTCCCAACTCCGTTATTTAATTCTATGCACAAAAGAATTAGCGTCCAAATTTTACGTACGTAATGTAGTTTTCTCACATAGAAACTTAAAATTTGGCATGGGCATTGATTATGTCATATATAGGAAAAGCTAATGGGTCCCAACTCTATTATTCAATTCTATGTGCAAAAGAATTAGCGTCCGAATTTTACGTACAGAATCCAATTTTCTCACATGGAAACTTGAAATTTGGCACGAGCATTGATTATGTCATAAATAGGAAAAGCTTATGGGTCCCAACTCGATTATTCATTTCTATGCGCAAAAGAATTAGCGTCCAAATTTTACGTACAGAATCCAATTTTCTCACATAGAAACTTAAAATTTGGCACGGGCATTGGATATGTCCTAAATAGGAAAAACTAACGGGTCCCAACTCGATTATTCAATTCTATGCGCAAAAGAATTAGCGTCAAAATTTTATGTACGGAATGTATTTTTCTCACTTTCCAGTGTCATAGAAACGTGAAATTTGGCACGAGCATTGATTATGTCATAAATAGGAAAAGCTAATGGGTCCCAACTCGATTATTCAATTCTATGTGCAAAAGAATTAGCGACCAAATTTTACGTACAGAATCCAATTTTCTCACATAGAAACTGAAAATTTGGCACGGGCATTGAATATGTCCTAAATAGTAAAAACTAACGGGTCCCAACTCGATTATTCAATTCAATGCGCAAAAGAATTAGCGTAAAAATTTTACATACGGAATGTATTTTTCTCACTTTCCAGTGTCATAGAAACTTAAAATTTGGCACGAGCATTCATTATGCCATAAATAGGAAAAGCTAGTGGGTCCCAACTCCGTTATTTAATTCTATACGCAAAAGAATTAGCGTCCAAATTTTACGTATGGAATGTAATTTTCTCACATAGAAACTTAAAATTTGGCACGGGCATTGATTATGCCATAAATAGGAAAAGCTAGTGGGTCCCAACTCTGTTATTTAATTCTATACGCAAAAGAATTAGCGTCCAAATTTTTTGTACGTAATGTAGTTTTCTCACATAGAAACTTAAAATTTGGCATGGGCATTGATTATGTCATAAATAGGAAAAGCTAATGGGTCCCAACTCGATTATTCAATTCTATGTGCAAAAGAATTAGCGTCTAAATTTTTCGTACAAAATCCAATTTTCTCTCATAGAAACTTGAAATTTGGCACGGACACTGATTATGTCATAAATAGGAAAAGCTAATGGGTCCCAACTCCGTTATTTAATTCTATGCGCAAAAGAATTAGCGTCCAAATTTTACGTACGGAATGTAATTTTCTCACATAGAAACTTAAAATTTGGCATGCGCATTGATTATGTCATATATAGGAAAAGCTAATGGGTCCCAACTCGATTATTCAATTCTATGTGCAAAAGAATTAGAGTCCAAATTTTACGTACAGAATCCAATTTTCTCACATAGAAACTTAAAATTTGGCACGGGCATTGAATATGTCCTAAATAGTAAAAACTAACGGGTCCCAACTCGATTATTCAATTCTATGTGCAAAAGAATTAGCGTAAAAATTTTACGTGCGGAATGTATTTTTCTCACTTTCCAGTGTCATAGAAACGTGAAATTTGGCACGAGCATTGATTATGTCATAAATAGGAAAAGCTAATGGGTCCCAACTCGATTATTCAATTCTATGTGCAAAAGAATTAGCGTCCAAATTTTATGTACAGAATCCAATTTTCTCACATAGAAACTGAAAATTTGGCACAGGCATTGAATATGTCCTAAATAGTAAAAACTAACGGGTCCCAACTCGATTATTCAATTCTATGTGCAAAAGAATTAGCGTAAAAATTTTACATACGGAATGTATTTTTCTCACTTTCCAGTGTCATAGAAACTTGAAATTTAGCACGAGCATTGATTATGTCATAAATAGGAAAAGCTAGTGGGTTCCAACTCCGTTATTTAATTCTATACGCAAAAGAATTAGCGTCCAAATTTTACGTATGGAATGTAATTTTCTCACATAGAAACTTAAAATTTGGCACGGGCATTGATTATGTCATAAATAGGAAAAGCTAATGGGTCCTAACTCGATTATTCAATTCTATGTGCAAAAGAATTAGCGTCCAAATTTTATGTACGGAATCCAATTTTCTCACATAGAAACTTGAAATTTGGCACGAGCATTGATTATGTCATAAATAGAAAAAGCTAATGGGTCCCAACTCGATTATTCAATTCTATGTGCAAAAGAATTAGCGTCTAAATTTTACATACAGAATCCAATTTTCTCACATAGAAACTTGAAATTCGGCACGAGCATTGATTATGTTATAAATAGGAAAAGCTAATGGGTCCCAACTCCGTTATTTAATTCTATGCGCAAAAGAATCAGCGTCCAAATTTTACGTACGGAATGTAATTTTCTCACAGAAACTTAAAATTTCGCACGGGTATTGATTATGTCATAAATAGGAAAAGCTAATGGGTCCTAATTCGATTATTCAATTCTATGTGCAAAAGAATTAGCGTCAAAATTTTACGTACGGAATCCAATTTTCTCACATAGAAACTTGAAATTTGGCACGAGCATTGCTTATGTCATAAATAGGAAAAGCTAATGGGTCCCAACTCCGTTATTTAATTCTATGCACAAAAGAATTAGCGACCAAATTTTACGTACGTAATGTAGTTTTCTCACATAGAAACTTAAAATTTGGCATGGGCATTGATTTTGTCATATATAGGAAAAGCTAATGGGTCCCAACTCTATTATTCAATTCTATGTGCAAAAGAATTAGCGTCCGAATTTTACGTACAGAATCCAATTTTCTCACATGGAAACTTGAAATTTGGCACGAGCATTGATTATGTCATAAATAGGAAAAGCTTATGGGTCCCAACTCGATTATTCATTTCTATGCGCAAAAGAATTAGCGTCCAAATTTTACGTACAGAATCCAATTTTCTCACATAGAAACTTAAAATTTGGCACGGGCATTGGATATGTCCTAAATAGCAAAAACTAACGGGTCCCAACTCGATTATTCAATTCTATGCGCAAAAGAATTAGCGTCAAAATTTTACGTACGGAATGTATTTTTCTCACTTTCCAGTGTCATAGAAACGTGAAATTTGGCACGAGCATTGATTATGTCATAAATAGGAAAAGCTAATGGGTCCCAACTCGATTATTCAATTCTATGCGCAAAAGAATTAGCGTCAAAATTTTACGTACGGAATGTATTTTTCTCACTTTCCAGTGTCATAGAAATGTGAAATTTGGCACGAGCATTGATTATGTCATAAATAGGAAAAGCTAATGGGTCCCAACTCGATTATTCAATTCTATGTGCAAAAGAATTAGCGTCCAAATTTTACGTACAGAATCCAATTTTCTCACATAGAAACTGAAAATTTGGCACGGGCATTGAATATGTCCTAAATAGTAAAAACTAACGGGTCCCAACTCGATTATTCAATTCTATGCGCAAAAGAATTAGCGTAAAAATTTTACGTACGGAATGTATTTTTCTCACTTTCCAGTGTCATAGAAACTTGAAATTTGGCACGAGCATTGATTATGTCATAAATAGGAAAAGCTAGTGGGTCCCAACTCCGTTATTTAATTCTATACACAAAAGAATTAGCGTCCAAATTTTACGTATGGAATGTAATTTTCTCACATAGAAACTTGAAATTTGGCATGAGCATTGATTATGTCATAAATAGGAAAAGCTCATGGGTCCAAACTCAATTATTCAATTCTATGCGCAAAAGAATTAGCGTCAAAATTTTACGTACGGAATGTATTTTTCTCACTTTCCAGTGTCATAGAAACGTGAAATTTGGCACGAGCATTGATTATGTCATAAATAGGAAAAGCTAATGGGTCCCAACTCGATTATTCAATTCTATGCGCAAAAGAATTAGCGTCAAAATTTTACATACGGAATGTATTCTTCTCACTTTCCAGTGTCATAGAAACTTGAAATTTGGCACGAGCATTGATTATGTCATAAATAGGAAAAGCTAGTGGGTCCCAACTCCGTTATTTAATTCTATACGCAAAATAATTAGCGTCCAAATTTTACGTATGGAATGTAATTTTCTCACATAGAAACTTAAAATTTGGCACGGTCATTGATTATGTCATAAATAAGAAAAGCTAATGGGTCCTAACTCGATTATTCAATTCTATGTGCAAAAGAATTAGCGTCCAAATTTTATGTACGGAATCCAATTTTCTCACATAGAAACTTGAAATTTGGCACGAGCATTGATTATGTCATAAATAGGAAAAGCTAATGGGTCCCAACTCGATTATTCAATTCTATGTGCAAAAGAATTAGCGTCTAAATTTTACATACAGAATCCAATTTTCTCACATAGAAACTTGAAATTCGTCACGAGCATTGATTATGTCATAAATAGGAAAAGCTAATGGGTCCCAACTCCGTTATTTAATTCTATGCGCAATAGAATCAGCGTCCAAATTTTACGTACGGAATGTAATTTTCTCACAGAAACTTAAAATTTCGCACGGGTATTGATTATGTCATAAATAGGAAAAGCTAATGGGTCCTAACTCGATTATTCAATTCTATGTGCAAAAGAATTAGCGTCAAAATTTTACGTACGGAAACCAATTTTCTCACATAGAAACTTGAAATTTGGCACGAGCATTGCTTATGTCATAAATAGGAAAAGCTAATGGGTCCCTACTCCGTTATTTAATTCTATGCACAAAAGAATTAGTGTCCAAGTTTTATGTACGGAATGTAATTTTCTCACATAGAAACTTAAAATTTGGCATGGGCATTGATTATGTCATAAATAGGAAAAACTAATGGGTCCCAGCTCTATTTTTCAATTCTATGTGCAAAAGAATTAGCGTCCAAATTTTACGTACGGAATCCAATTTTCTCACATGGAAACTTGAAATTTGGCACAAGCATTGATTATGTCATAAATAGGAAAAGCTAATGGGTCCCAACTCGATTATTCAATTCTATGCGCAAAAGAATTAGCGTCCCAATTTTACGTACAGAATCCAATTTTCTCCCATAGAAACTTAAAATTTGGCACGGGCATTGAATATGTCCTAAATAGGAAAAACTAACGGGTCACAACTCGATTATTCAATTCTATGCGCAAAAGGATTAGCGTCAAAATTTTACGTACGGAATTTATTTTTCTCACTTTCCAGTGTCATAGGAACGTGAAATTTGGCAAGAGCATTGATTATGTCATAAATAGGAAAAGCTAATGGGTCCCAACTCGATTATTCAATTCTATGTGCAAAAGAATTAGCGTCAAAATTTTACGTACGGAATGTATTTTTCTCACTTTCCAGTGTCATAGAAACGTGAAATATGGCACAAGCATTGATTATGTCATAAATAGGAAAAGCTAATGGGTCCCAACTGGATTATTCAATTCTATGTGCAAAAGAATTAGCGTCCAAATTTTTGTACGGAATCCAATTTTCTCACATAGAAACTTGAAATTTGGCACGAGCATTGATTATGTCATAAATAGGAAAAGCTAATGGGTCGCAACTCGATTATTCAATTCTATGTGCAATTTAATTAGCGTCTAAATTTTACATACAGAATCCAATTTTCTCACATAGAAACTTGAAATTCGGCACGAGCATTTATTATGTCATAAATAGGAAAAGCTAATGGGTCCCAACTCCGTTATTTAATTCTATGCGCATTAGAATCAGCGTCCAAATTTTACGTACGGAATGTAATTTTCTCACAGAAACTTAAAATTTCGCACGGGTATTGATTATGTCATAAATAGGAAAAGCTAATGGGTCCTAACTCGATTATTCAATTCTATGTGCAATAGAATTAGCGTCAAAATTTTACGTACGGAATCCAATTTTCTCACATAGAAACTTGAAATTTGGCACGAGCATTGCTTATGTCATAAATAGGAAAAGCTAATGGGTCCCAACTCCGTTATTTAATTCTAGGCACAAAAGAATTAGTGTCCAAGTTTTATGTACGGAATGTAATTTTCTCACATAGAAACTTAAAATTTGGCATGGGCATTGATTATGTCATAAATAGGAAAAACTAATGGGTCCCAGCTCTATTTTTCAATTCTATGTGCAAAAGAATTAGCGTCCCAATTTTACGTACAGAATCCAATTTTCTCACATAGAAACTTAAAATTTGGCACGGGCATTGAATATGTCCTAAATAGGAAAAACTAATGGGTCCCAACTCGATTATTCAATTCTATGCGCAAAAAAATTAGCGGAAACATTTTACGTACGGAATGTATTTTTCTCACTTTCCAGGGTCATAGGAACGTGAAATTTGGCACGAGCATTGATTATGTCATAAATAGGAAAAGCTAATGGGTCCCAACTCGATTATTCAATTCTATGCGCAAAAGAATTAGCGTCAAAATTTTACGTACGGAATGTATTTTTCTCACTTTCCAGTGTCATAGAAACGTGAAATATGGCACGAGCATTGATTATGTCATAAATAGGAAAAGCTAATGGGTCCCAACTGGATTATTCAATTCTATGTGCAAAAGAATTAGCGTCTAAATTTTACGTACAGAATCCAATTTTCTAACATAGAAACTTGAAATTCGGCACGAGCATTCATTATGTCATAAATAGGAAAAGCTAATGAGTCCCAACTCCGTTATTTAATTCTATGCACAAAAGAATTAGCGTCCAAATTTTTTGTACGGAATGTAATTTTCTCACATAGAAACTTGAAATTTGGCACGAGCATTGATTATGTCATAAATAGGTAAAGCTAATGGGTCCCAACTCAATTATTCAATTCTATGCGCAAAAGAATTAGCGTCCAAATTTTACGTACAGAATCCAATTTTCTCACATAGAAACTTAAAATTTGGCACGGGCATTGGATATGTCCTAAATAGCAAAAACTAACGGGTCCCAACTCGATTATTCAATTCTATGCGAAAAAGAATTAGCGTCAAAATTTTACGTACGGAATGTATTTTTCACACTTTCCAGTGTCATAGAAATGTGAAATTTGGCACGAGCATTGATTACGCCATAAACAGGAAAAGCTAATGGGTCCCAACTCGATTATTCAATTCTATGTGCAAAAGAATTAGCGTCCAAATTTTACGTACAGAATTCAATTTTCTCACATAGAAACTTAAAATTTGGCACGGGCATTGAATATGTCATAAATAGGAAAAGCTAATGGGTCCTAACTCGATTATTCAATTCTATGTGCAAAAGAATTAGCGTCCAAATTTTATGTACGGAATCCAATTTTCTCACATAGAAACTTGAAATTTGGCACGGGCATTGAATATGTCCTAAATAGGAAAAACTAACGGGTCCCAACTCGATTATTCAATTCTATGCGCAAAAGAATTAGCGTCAAAATTAAACGTACGGAATGTATTTTTCTCACTTTCCAGTGTCATAGAAACGTGAAATTTGGCACGAGCATTGATTATGTCATAAATAGGAAAAGCTAATGGGTCCCAACTCGATTATTCAATTCTATGCGCAAAAGAATTAGCGTCAAAATTTTACATACGGAATGTATTTTTCTCACTTTCCAGTGTCATAGAAACGTGAAATTTGGCACGAGCATTGATTATGTCATAAATAGGAAAAGCTAATGGGTCCCAACTCGATTATTCAATTCTATGTGCAAAAGAATTAGCGTCCAAATTTTACGTACAGAATCCAATTTTCTCACATAGAAACTGAAAATTTGGCACGGGCATTGAATATGTCCTAAATAGTAAAAACTAACGGGTCCCAACTCGATTATTCAACTCTATGCGCAAAAGAATTAGCGCAAAAATTTTACATACGGAATGTATTTTTCTCACTTTCCAGTGTCATAGAAACTTGAAATTTGGCACGAGCATTGATTATGTCATAAATAGGAAAAGCTAGTGGGTCCCAACTCGATTATTCAATTCTATGTGCAAAAGAATTAGCATCCAAATTTTACGTACAGAATCCAATTTTCTCACATAGAAATTGAAAATTTGGCACGGGCATTGAATATGTCCTAAATAGTAAAAACTAACGGGTCCCAACTCGATTATTCAATTCAATGCGCAAAAGAATTAGCGTAAAAATTTTACATACGGAATGTATTTTTCTCACTTTCCAGTGTCAGAAACTTGAAATTTGGCACGAGCATTGATTATGTCATAAATAGGAAAAGCTAGTGGGTCCCAACTCCGTTATTTAATTCTATACGCAAAAGAATTAGCGTCCAAATTTTACGTATGGAATGTAATTTTCTCACATAGAAACTTAAAATTTGGCACGGGCATTGATTATGTCATAAATAGGAAAAGCTAATGGGTCCTAACTCGATTATTCAATTCTATGTGCAAAAGAATTAGCGTCCAAATTTTATGTACGGAATCCAATTTTCTCACATAGAAACTTGAAATTTGGCACGAGCACTGATTATGTCATAAATAGGAAAAGCTAATGGGTCCCAACTCGATTATTCAATTCTATGTGCAAAAGAATTAGCGTCTAAATTTTACATACAGAATCCAATTTTCTCACATAGAAACTTGAAATTCGGCACGAGCATTGATTATGTTATAAATAGGAAAAGCTAATGGGTCCCAACTCCGTTATTTAATTCTATGCGCAAAAGAATCAGCGTCCAAATTTTACGTACGGAATGTAATTTTCTCACAGAAACTTAAAATTTCGCACGGGTATTGATTATGTCATAAATAGGAAAAGCTAATGGGTCCTAATTCGATTATTCAATTCTATGTGCAAAAGAATTAGCGTCAAAATTTTACGTACGGAATCCAATTTTCTCACATAGAAACTTGAAATTTGGCACGAGCATTGCTTATGTCATAAATAGGAAAAGCTAATGGGTCCCAACTCCGTTATTTAATTCTATGCACAAAAGAATTAGCGTCCAAATTTTACGTACGTAATGTAGTTTTCTCACATAGAAACTTAAAATTTGGCATGGGCATTGATTATGTCATATATAGGAAAAGCTAATGGGTCCCAACTCTATTATTCAATTCTATGTGCAAAAGAATTAGCGTCCGAATTTTACGTACAGAATCCAATTTTCTCACATGGAAACTTGAAATTTGGCACGAGCATTGATTATGTCATAAATAGGAAAAGCTTATGGGTCCCAACTCGATTATTCATTTCTATGCGCAAAAGAATTAGCGTCCAAATTTTACGTACAGAATCCAATTTTCTCACATAGAAACTTAAAATTTGGCACGGGCATTGGATATGTCCTAAATAGGAAAAACTAACGGGTCCCAACTCGATTATTCAATTCTATGCGCAAAAGAATTAGCGTCAAAATTTTATGTACGGAATGTATTTTTCTCACTTTCCAGTGTCATAGAAACGTGAAATTTGGCACGAGCATTGATTATGTCATAAATAGGAAAAGCTAATGGGTCCCAACTCGATTATTCAATTCTATGTGCAAAAGAATTAGCGACCAAATTTTACGTACAGAATCCAATTTTCTCACATAGAAACTGAAAATTTGGCACGGGCATTGAATATGTCCTAAATAGTAAAAACTAACGGGTCCCAACTCGATTATTCAATTCAATGCGCAAAAGAATTAGCGTAAAAATTTTACATACGGAATGTATTTTTCTCACTTTCCAGTGTCATAGAAACTTAAAATTTGGCACGAGCATTCATTATGCCATAAATAGGAAAAGCTAGTGGGTCCCAACTCCGTTATTTAATTCTATACGCAAAAGAATTAGCGTCCAAATTTTACGTATGGAATGTAATTTTCTCACATAGAAACTTAAAATTTGGCACGGGCATTGATTATGCCATAAATAGGAAAAGCTAGTGGGTCCCAACTCTGTTATTTAATTCTATACGCAAAAGAATTAGCGTCCAAATTTTTTGTACGTAATGTAGTTTTCTCACATAGAAACTTAAAATTTGGCATGGGCATTGATTATGTCATAAATAGGAAAAGCTAATGGGTCCCAACTCGATTATTCAATTCTATGTGCAAAAGAATTAGCGTCTAAATTTTTCGTACAAAATCCAATTTTCTCTCATAGAAACTTGAAATTTGGCACGGACATTGATTATGTCATAAATAGGAAAAGCTAATGGGTCCCAACTCCGTTATTTAATTCTATGCGCAAAAGAATTAGCGTCCAAATTTTACGTACGGAATGTAATTTTCTCACATAGAAACTTAAAATTTGGCATGCGCATTGATTATGTCATATATAGGAAAAGCTAATGGGTCCCAACTCGATTATTCAATTCTATGTGCAAAAGAATTAGAGTCCAAATTTTACGTACAGAATCCAATTTTCTCACATAGAAACTGAAAATTTGGCACGGGCATTGAATATGTCCTAAATAGTAAAAACTAACGGGTCCCAACTCGATTATTCAATTCTATGTGCAAAAGAATTAGCGTAAAAATTTTACGTACGGAATGTATTTTTCTCACTTTCCAGTGTCATAGAAACGTGAAATTTGGCACGAGCATTGATTATGTCATAAATAGGAAAAGCTAATGGGTCCCAACTCGATTATTCAATTCTATGTGCAAAAGAATTAGCGTCCAAATTTTATGTACAGAATCCAATTTTCTCACATAGAAACTGAAAATTTGGCACAGGCATTGAATATGTCCTAAATAGTAAAAACTAACGGGTCCCAACTCGATTATTCAATTCTATGTGCAAAAGAATTAGCGTAAAAATTTTACATACGGAATGTATTTTTCTCACTTTCCAGTGTCATAGAAACTTGAAATTTAGCACGAGCATTGATTATGTCATAAATAGGAAAAGCTAGTGGGTTCCAACTCCGTTATTTAATTCTATACGCAAAAGAATTAGCGTCCAAATTTTACGTATGGAATGTAATTTTCTCACATAGAAACTTAAAATTTGGCACGGGCATTGATTATGTCATAAATAGGAAAAGCTAATGGGTCCTAACTCGATTATTCAATTCTATGTGCAAAAGAATTAGCGTCCAAATTTTATGTACGGAATCCAATTTTCTCACATAGAAACTTGAAATTTGGCACGAGCATTGATTATGTCATAAATAGAAAAAGCTAATGGGTCCCAACTCGATTATTCAATTCTATGTGCAAAAGAATTAGCGTCTAAATTTTACATACAGAATCCAATTTTCTCACATAGAAACTTGAAATTCGGCACGAGCATTGATTATGTTATAAATAGGAAAAGCTAATGGGTCCCAACTCCGTTATTTAATTCTATGCGCAAAAGAATCAGCGTCCAAATTTTACGTACGGAATGTAATTTTCTCACAGAAACTTAAAATTTCGCACGGGTATTGATTATGTCATAAATAGGAAAAGCTAATGGGTCCTAATTCGATTATTCAATTCTATGTGCAAAAGAATTAGCGTCAAAATTTTACGTACGGAATCCAATTTTCTCACATAGAAACTTGAAATTTGGCACGAGCATTGCTTATGTCATAAATAGGAAAAGCTAATGGGTCCCAACTCCGTTATTTAATTCTATGCACAAAAGAATTAGCGACCAAATTTTACGTACGTAATGTAGTTTTCTCACATAGAAACTTAAAATTTGGCATGGGCATTGATTTTGTCATATATAGGAAAAGCTAATGGGTCCCAACTCTATTATTCAATTCTATGTGCAAAAGAATTAGCGTCCGAATTTTACGTACAGAATCCAATTTTCTCACATGGAAACTTGAAATTTGGCACGAGCATTGATTATGTCATAAATAGGAAAAGCTTATGGGTCCCAACTCGATTATTCATTTCTATGCGCAAAAGAATTAGCGTCCAAATTTTACGTACAGAATCCAATTTTCTCACATAGAAACTTAAAATTTGGCACGGGCATTGGATATGTCCTAAATAGCAAAAACTAACGGGTCCCAACTCGATTATTCAATTCTATGCGCAAAAGAATTAGCGTCAAAATTTTATGTACGGAATGTATTTTTCTCACTTTCCAGTGTTATAAAAACGTGAAATTTGGCACGAGCATTGATTATGTCATAAACAGGAAAAGCTAATGGGTCCCAACTCGATTATTCAATTCTATGTGCAAAAGAATTAGCGTCCAAATTTTACGTACAGAATCCAATTTTCTCACATAGAAACTGAAAATTTGGCACGGGCATTGAATATGTCCTAAATAGTAAAAACTAACGGGTCCCAACTCGATTATTCAATTCAATGCGCAAAAGAATTAGCGTAAAAATTTTACATACGGAATGTATTTTTCTCACTTTCCAGTGTCATAGAAACTTGAAATTTGGCACGAGCATTGATTATGTCATAAATAGGAAAAGCTAGTGGGTCCCAACTCCGTTATTTAATTCTATACGCAAAAGAATTAGCGTCCAAATTTTACGTATGGAATGTAATTTTCTCACATAGAAACTTAAAATTTGGCACGGGCATTGATTATGTCATAAATAGGAAAAGCTAATGGGTCCCAACTCCGTTATTTAATTCTATGCGCAAAAGAATTAGCGTCCAAATTTTACGTACGTTATGTAGTTTTCTCACATAGAAACTTAAAATTTGGCATGGGCATTGATTATGTCATAAATAGGAAAAGCTAATGGGTCCCAACTCGATTATTCAATTCTATGTGCAAAAGAATTAGCGTCTAAATTTTTCGTACAGATTCCAATTTTCTCTCATAGAAGCTTGAAATTTGGCACGGACATTGATTATGTCATAAATAGGAAAAGCTAATGGGTCCCAACTCCGTTATTTAATTCTATGCGCAAAAGAATTAGCGTCCAAATTTTACGTACGGAATGTAATTTTCTCACATAGAAACTTAAAATTTGGCATGGGCATTGATTATGTCATATATAGGAAAAGCTAATGGGTCCCAACTCGATTATTCAATTCTATGTGCAAATGAATAAGCGTCCAAATTTTACGTACAGAATCCAATTTTCTCACATGGAAACTTGAAATTTGGCACGAGCATTGATTATGTCATAAATAGGAAAAGCTTATGGGTCCCAACTCGATTATTCAATTCTATGCGCAAAAGAATTAGCGTCCAAATTTTACGTACAGAATCCAATTTTCTCACGTAGAAATTTAAAATTTGGCACGGGCATTGGATATGTCCTAAATAGCAAAAACTAACGGGTCCCAACTCGATTATTCAATTCTATGCGCAAAAGAATTAGTGTCAAAATTTTACGTACGGAATATATTTTTCTCACTTTCCAGTGTCATAGAAGCGTGAAATTTGGCACGAGCATTGATTATGTCATAAATAGGAAAAGCTAATGGGTCCCAACTCGATTATTCAATTCTATGTGCAAAAGAATTAGCGTCCAAATTTTATGTACGGAATCCAATTTTCTCACATAGAAACTTGAAATTTGGCACGAGCATTGATTATGTCATAAATAGGAAAAGCTAATGGGTCCCAACTCGATTATTCAATTCTATGTGCAAAAGAATTAGCGTCTAAATTTTACATACAGAATCCAATTTTCTCACATAGAAACTTGAAATTCGGCACGAGCATTGATTATGTTATAAATAGGAAAAGCTAATGGGTCCCAACTCCGTTATTTAATTCTATGCGCAAAAGAATCAGCGTCCAAATTTTACGTACGGAATGTAATTTTCTCACAGAAACTTAAAATTTCGCACGGGTATTGATTATGTCATAAATAGGAAAAGCTAATGGGTCCTAATTCGATTATTCAATTCTATGTGCAAAAGAATTAGCGTCAAAATTTTACGTACGGAATCCAATTTTCTCACATAGAAACTTGAAATTTGGCACGAGCATTGATTATGTCATAAATAGGAAAAGCTAATGGGTCCCAACTCCGTTATTTAATTCTAGGCACAAAAGAATTAGTGTCCAAGTTTTATGTACGGAATGTAATTTTCTCACATAGAAACTTAAAATTTGGCATGGGCATTGATTATGTCATAAATAGGAAAAACTAATGGGTCCCAACTCTATTTTTCAATTCTATGTGCAAAAGAATTAGCGTCCAAATTTTATGTACGGAATCCAATTTTCTCACATGGAAACTTGAAATTTGGCACAAGCATTGATTATGTCATAAATAGGAAAAGCTAATGGGTCCCAACTCGATTATTCAATTCTATGCGCAAAAGAATTAGCGTCAAAATTTTACGTACGGAATGTATTTTTCTCACTTTCCAGTGTCATAGAAACGTGAAATTTGGCACGAGCATTGATTATGTCATAAATAGGAAAAGCTAATGGGTCCCAACTCGATTATTCAATTCTATGCGCAAAAGAATTAGCGTCAAAATTTTACGTACGGAATGTATTTTTCTCACTTTCCAGTGTCATAGAAACGTGAAATTTGGCACGAGCATTGATTATGTCATAAATAGGAAAAGCTAATGGGTCCCAACTCGATTATTCAATTCTATGTGCAAAAGAATTAGCGTCCAAATTTTACGTACAGAATCCAATTTTCTCACATAGAAACTGAAAATTTGGCACGGGCATTGAATATGTCCTAAATAGTAAAAACTAACGGGTCCCAACTCGATTATTCAATTCTATGCGCAAAAGAATTAGCGTAAAAATTTTACGTACGGAATGTATTTTTCTCACTTTCCAGTGTCATAGAAACTTGAAATTTGGCACGAGCATTGATTATGTCATAAATAGGAAAAGCTAGTGGGTCCCAACTCCGTTATTTAATTCTATACACAAAAGAATTAGCGTCCAAATTTTACGTATGGAATGTAATTTTCTCACATAGAAACTTGAAATTTGGCATGAGCATTGATTATGTCATAAATAGGAAAAGCTAATGGGTCCGAACTCAATTATTCAATTCTATGCGCAAAAGAATTAGCGTCAAAATTTTACGTACGGAATGTATTTTTCTCACTTTCCAGTGTCATAGAAACGTAAAATTTGGCACGAGCATTGATTATGTCATAAATAGGAAAAGCTAATGGGTCCCAACTCGATTATTCAATTCTATGCGCAAAAGAATTAGCGTCAAAATTTTACGTACGGAATGTATTTTTCTCACTTTCCAGTGTCATAGAAACTTGAAATTTGGCACGAGCATTGATTATGTCATAAATAGGAAAAGCTAGTGGGTCCCAACTCCGTTATTTAATTCTATACGCAAAATAATTAGCGTCCAAATTTTACGTATGGAATGTAATTTTCTCACATAGAAACTTAAAATTTGGCACGGTCATTGATTATGTCATAAATAAGAAAAGCTAATGGGTCCTAACTCGATTATTCAATTCTATGTGCAAAAGAATTAGCGTCCAAATTTTATGTACGGAATCCAATTTTCTCACATAGAAACTTGAAATTTGGCACGAGCATTGATTATGTCATAAATAGGAAAAGCTAATGGGTCCCAACTCGATTATTCAATTCTATGTGCAAAAGAATTAGCGTCTAAATTTTACATACAGAATCCAATTTTCTCACATAGAAACTTGAAATTCGTCACGAGCATTGATTATGTCATAAATAGGAAAAGCTAATGGGTCCCAACTCCGTTATTTAATTCTATGCGCAATAGAATCAGCGTCCAAATTTTACGTACGGAATGTAATTTTCTCACATAGAAACTTGAAATTTGGCACGAGCATTGCTTATGTCATAAATAGGAAAAGCTAATGGGTCCCTACTCCGTTATTTAATTCTATGCACAAAAGAATTAGTTTCCAAGTTTTATGTACGGAATGTAATTTTCTCACATAGAAACTTAAAATTTGGCATGGGCATTGATTATGTCATAAATAGGAAAAACTAATGGGTCCCAGCTCTATTTTTCAATTATATGTGCAAAAGAATTAGCGTCCAAATTTTACGTACGGAATCCAATTTTCTCACATGGAAACTTGAAATTTGGCACAAGCATTGATTATGTCATAAATAGGAAAAGCTAATGGGTCCCAACTCGATTATTCAATTCTATGCGCAAAAGAATTAGCGTCCCAATTTTACGTACAGAATCCAATTTTCTCACATAGAAACTTAAAATTTGGCACGGGCATTGAATATGTCCTAAATAGGAAAAACTAACGGGTCACAACTCGATTATTCAATTCTATGCGCAAAAGGATTAGCGTCAAAACTTTACGTACGGAATGTATTTTTCTCACTTTCCAGTGTCATAGGAACGTGAAATTTGGCAAGAGCATTGATTATGTCATAAATAGGAAAAGCTAATGGGTCCCAACTCGATTATTCAATTCTATGCGCAAAAGAATTAGCGTCAAAATTTTACGTACGGAATGTATTTTTCTCACTTTCCAGTGTCATAGAAACGTGAAATATGGCACGAGCATTGATTATGTCATAAATAGGAAAAGCTAATGGGTCCCAACTGGATTATTCAATTCTATGTGCAAAAGAATTAGCGTCCAAATTTTTGTACGGAATCCAATTTTCTCACATAGAAACTTGAAATTTGGCACGAGCATTGATTATGTCATAAATAGGAAAAGCTAATGGGTCGCAACTCGATTATTCAATTCTATGTGCAATTTAATTAGCGTCTAAATTTTACATACAGAATCCAATTTTCTCACATAGAAACTTGAAATTTGGCACGAGCATTTATTATGTCATAAATAGGAAAAGCTAATGGGTCCCAACTCCGTTATTTAATTCTATGCGCAATAGAATCAGCGTCCAAATTTTACGTACGGAATGTAATTTTCTCACAGAAACTTAAAATTTCGCACGGGTATTGATTATGTCATAAATAGTAAAAGCTAATGGGACCTAACTCGATTATTCAATTCTATGTGCAAAAGAATTAGCGTCAAAATTTTACGTACGGAATCCAATTTTCTCACATAGAAACTTGAAATTTGGCACGAGCATTGCTTATGTCATAAATAGGAAAAGCTAATGGGTCCCAACTCCGTTATTTAATTCTAGGCACAAAAGAATTAGTGTCCAAGTTTTATGTACGGAATGTAATTTTCTCACATAGAAACTTAAAATTTGGCATGGGCATTGATTATGTCATAAATAGGAAAAACTAATGGGTCCCAGCTCTATTTTTCAATTCTATGTGCAAAAGAATTAGCGTCCCAATTTTACGTACAGAATCCAATTTTCTCACATAGAAACTTAAAATTTGGCACGGGCATTGAATATGTCCTAAATAGGAAAAACTAATGGGTCCCAACTCGATTATTCAATTCTATGCGCAAAAAAATTAGCGGAAAAATTTTACGTACGGAATGTATTTTTCTCACTTTCCAGTGTCATAGGAACGTGAAATTTGGCACGAGCATTGATTATGTCATAAATAGGAAAAGCTAATGGGTCCCAACTTGATTATTCAATTCTATGCGCAAAAGAATTAGCGTCAAAATTTTACGTACGGAATGTATTTTTCTCACTTTCCAGTGTCATAGAAACGTGAAATATGGCACGAGCATTGATTATGTCATAAATAGGAAAAGCTAATGGGTCCCAACTGGATTATTCAATTCTATGTGCAAAAGAATTAGCGTCTAAATTTTACGTACAGAATCCAATTTTCTAACATAGAAACTTGAAATTCGGCACGAGCATTCATTATGTCATAAATAGGAAAAGCTAATGAGTCCCAACTCCGTTATTTAATTCTATGCACAAAAGAATTAGCGTCCAAATTTTTTGTACGGAATGTAATTTTCTCACATAGAAACTTGAAATTTGGCACGAGCATTGATTATGTCATAAATAGGTAAAGCTAATGGGTCCCAACTCAATTATTCAATTCTATGCGCAAAAGAATTAGCGTCCAAATTTTACGTACAGAATCCAATTTTCTCACATAGAAACTTAAAATTTGGCACGGGCATTGGATATGTCCTAAATAGCAAAAACTAACGGGTCCCAACTCGATTATTCAATTCTATGCGAAAAAGAATTAGCGTCAAAATTTTACGTACGGAATGTATTTTTCACACTTTCCAGTGTCATAGAAATGTGAAATTTGGCACGAGCATTGATTACGCCATAAACAGGAAAAGCTAATGGGTCCCAACTCGATTATTCAATTCTATGTGCAAAAGAATTAGCGTCCAAATTTTACGTACAGAATTCAATTTTCTCACATAGAAACTTAAAATTTGGCACGGGCATTGATTATGTCATAAATAGGAAAAGCTAATGGGTCCTAACTCGATTATTCAATTCTATGTGCAAAAGAATTAGCGTCCAAATTTTATGTACGGAATCCAATTTTCTCACATAGAAACTTGAAATTTGGCACGAGCATTGATTATGTCATAAATAGGAAAAGCTAATGGGTCCCAACTCGATTATTCAATTCTATGTGCAAAAGAATTAGCGTCTAAATTTTACATACAGAATCCAATTTTCTCACATAGAAACTTGAAATTCGGCACGAGCATTGATTATGTCATAAATAGGAAAAGCTAATGGGTCCCAACTCCGTTATTTAATTCTATGCGCAAAAGAATCAGCGTCCAAATTTTACGTACGGAATGTAATTTTCTCACAGAAACTTAAAATTTCGCACGGGTATTGATTATGTCATAAATAGGAAAAGCTAATGGGTCCTAACTCGATTATTCAGTTCTATGTGCAAAAGAATTAGCGTCAAAATTTTACGTACGGAATCCAATTTTCTCACATAGAAACTTGAAATTTGGCACGAGCATTGCTTATGTCATAAATAGGAAAAGCTAATGGGTCCCAACTCCGTTATTTAATTCTAGGCACAAAAGAATTAGTGTCCAAGTTTTATGTACGGAATGTAATTTTCTCAGATAGAAACTTAAAATTTGGCATGGGCATTGATTATGTCATAAATAGGAAAAGCTAATGGGTCCCAACTCGATTATTCAATTCTATGCGCAAAAGAATTAGCGTCCCAATTTTACGTACAGAATCCAATTTTCTCACATAGAAACTTAAAATTTGGCACGGGCATTGAATATGTCCTAAATAGGAAAAACTAACGGGTCCCAACTCGATTATTCAATTCTATGTGCAAAAGAATTAGCGTCAAAATTTTACGTACGGAATGTATTATTCTCACTTTCCAGTGTCATAGAAATGTGAAATTTGGCACGAGCATTGATTATGTCATAAATAGGAAAAGCTAATGGGTCCCAACTCGATTATTCAATTCTATGTGCAAAAGAATTAGCGTGCAAATTTTACGTACAGAATCCAATTATCTCACATAGAAACTGAAAATTTGGCACGGGCATTGAATGTGTCCTAAACAGGAAAAACTAACGGGTCCCAACTCGATTATTCAATTCTATGCGCAAAAGAATTAGAGTCAAAATTTTACGTACAGAATCCAATTTTCTCTCATAGAAACTTGAAATTTGGCACGGACATTGACTATGTCATAAATAGGAAAAGCTAATGGGTCCCAACTCCGTTATTTAATTCTAGGCACAAAAGAATTAGTGTCCAAGTTTTATGTACGGAATGTAATTTTCTCACATAGAAACTTAAAATTTGGCATGGGCATTGATTATGTCATAAATAGGAAAAACTAATGGGTCCCAGCTCTATTTTTCAATTCTATGTGCAAAAGAATTAGCGTCCAAATTTTACGTACGGAATCCAATTTTCTCACATGGAAACTTGAAATTTGGCACAAGCATTTATTATGTCATAAATAGGAAAAGCTAATGGGTCCCAACTCGATTATTCAATTCTATGCGCAAAAGAATTAGCGTCCCAATTTTACGTACAGAATCCAATTTTCTCACATAGAAACTTAAAATTTGGCACGGGCATTGAATATGTCCTAAATAGGAAAAACTAAGGGGTCCCAACTCGATTATTCAATTCTATGCGCAAAAAAATTAGCGTCAAAATTTTACGTACGGAATGTATATTTCTCACTTTCCAGTGTCATAGGAACGTGAAATTTGGCACGAGCATTGATTATGTCATAAATAGGAAAAGCAAACAGGTCCCAACTCGATTATTCAATTCTATGCGCAAAAGAATTAGCGTCAAAATTTTACGTACGGAATGTATTTTTCTCACTTTCCAGTGTCATAGAAACGTGAAATATGGCACGAGCATTGATTATGTCATAAATAGGAAAAGCTAATGGGTCCCAACTGGATTATTCAATTCTATGTGCAAAAGAATTAGCGTCTAAATTTTACGTACAGAATCCAATTTTCTAACATAGAAACTTGAAATTCGGCACGAGCATTCATTATGTCATAAATAGGAAAAGCTAATGAATCCCAACTCCGTTATTTAATTCTATGCACAAAAGAATTAGCGTCCAAATTTTTTGTACGGAATGTAATTTTCTCACATAGAAACTTGAAATTTGGCATGAGCATTGATTATGTCATAAATAGGAAAAGCTAATGGGTCCGAACTCAATTATTCAATTCTATGCGCAAAAGAATTAGCGTCCAAATTTTACGTACACAATCTAATTTTCTCACATAGAAACTTAAAATTTGGCACGGGCATTGGATATGTCCTAAATAGCAAAAACTAACGGGTCCCAACTCGATTATTCAATTCTATGCGCAAAAGAATTAGCGTCAAAATTTTACGTACAGAATGTATTTTTCTCACTTTCCAGTGTCATAGAAACGTGAAATTTGGCACGAGCATTGATTATGTCATAAACAGGAAAAGCTAATGTGTCCCAACTCGATTATTCAATTCTATGTGCAAAAGAATTAGCGTCCAAATTTTACGTACAGAATCCAATTTTCTCACATAGAAACTGAAAATTTGGCACGGGCATTGAATATGTCCTAAATAGTAAAAACTAACGGCTCCCAACTCGATTATTCAATTCTATGCGCAAAAGAATTAGCGTCAAAATTTTACATACGTAATGTATTTTTCTCACTTTCCAGTGTCATAGAAACTTGAAATTTGGCACGAGCATTGATTATGTCACAAATAGGAAAAGCTAGTGGGTCCCAACTCCGTTTTTTAATTCTATACGCAAAAGAATTAGCGTCCAAATTTTACGTATGGAATGTAATTTTCTCACATAGAAACTTAAAATTTGGCACGGGCATTGATTATGTCGTAAATAGGAAAAGCTAATGGGTCCTAACTCGATTATTCAATTCTATGTGCAAAAGAATTAGCGTCCAAATTTTATGTACGGAATCCAATTTTCTCACATAGAAACTTGAAATTTGGCACGAGCATTGATTATGTCATAAATAGGAAAAGCTAATGGGTCCCAACTCGATTATTCAATTCTATGTGCAAAAGAATTAGCGTCTAAATTTTACATACAGAATCCAATTTTCTCACATAGAAACTTGAAATTCGGCACGAGCATTGATTATGTCATAAATAGGAAAAGCTAATGGGTCCCAACTCCGTTATTTAATTCTATGCGCAAAAGAATCAGCGTCCAAATTTTACGTACGGAATGTAATTTTCTCACAGAAACTTAAAATTTCGCACGGGTATTGATTATGTCATAAATAGGAAAAGCTAATGGGTCCTAACTCGATTATTCAATTCTATGTGCAAAAGAATTAGCGTCAAAATTTTACGTACGGAATCCAATTTTCTCACATAGAAACTTGAAATTTGGCACGAGCATTGCTTATGTCATAAATAGGAAAAGCTAATGGGTCCCAACTCCGTTATTTAATTCTAGGCACAAAAGAATTAGTGTCCAAATTTTATGTACGGAATGTAATTTTCTCAGATAGAAACTTAAAATTTGGCATGGGCATTGATTATGTCATAAATAGGAAAAGCTAATGGGTCCCAACTCGATTATTCAATTCTATGCGCAAAAGAATTAGCGTCCCAATTTTACGTACAGAATCCAATTTTCTCACATAGAAACTTAAAATTTGGCACGGGCATTGAATATGTCCTAAATAGGAAAAACTAACGGGTCCCAACTCGATTATTCAATTCTATGTGCAAAAGAATTAGCGTCAAAATTTTACGTACGGAATGTATTATTCTCACTTTCCAGTGTCATAGAAACGTGAAATTTGGCACGAGCATTGATTATGTCATAAATAGGAAAAGCTAATGGGTCCCAACTCGATTATTCAATTCTATGTGCAAAAGAATTAGCGTGCAAATTTTACGTACAGAATCCAATTATCTCACATAGAAACTGAAAATTTGGCACGGGCATTGAATGTGTCCTAAACAGGAAAAACTAACGAGTCCCAACTCGATTATTCAATTCTATGCGCAAAAGAATTAGAGTCAAAATTTTACGTACAGAATCCAATTTTCTCTCATAGAAACTTGAAATTTGGCACGGACATTGACTATGTCATAAATAGGAAAAGCTAATGGGTCCCAACTCCGTTATTTAATTCTAGGCACAAAAGAATTAGTGTCTAAGTTTTATGTACGGAATGTAATTTTCTCACATAGAAACTTAAAATTTGGCATGGGCATTGATTATGTCATAAATAGGAAAAACTAATGGGTCCCAGCTCTATTTTTCAATTCTATGTGCAAAAGAATTAGCGTCCAAATTTTACGTACGGAATCCAATTTTCTCACATGGAAACTTGAAATTTGGCACAAGCATTTATTATGTCATAAATAGGAAAAGCTAATGGGTCCCAACTCGATTATTCAATTCTATGCGCAAAAGAATTAGCGTCCCAATTTTACGTACAGAATCCAATTTTCTCACATAGAAACTTAAAATTTGGCACGGGCATTGAATATGTCCTAAATAGGAAAAACTAAGGGGTCCCAACTCGATTATTCAATTCTATGCGCAAAAAAATTAGCGTCAAAATTTTACGTACGGAATGTATATTTCTCACTTTCCAGTGTCATAGGAACGTGAAATTTGGCACGAGCATTGATTATGTCATAAATAGGAAAAGCAAACAGGTCCCAACTCGATTATTCAATTCTATGCGCAAAAGAATTAGCGTCAAAATTTTACGTACGGAATGTATTTTTCTCACTTTCCAGTGTCATAGAAACGTGAAATATGGCACGAGCATTGATTATGTCATAAATAGGAAAAGCTAATGGGTCCCAACTGGATTATTCAATTCTATGTGCAAAAGAATTAGCGTCTAAATTTTACGTACAGAATCCAATTTTCTAACATAGAAACTTGAAATTCGGCACGAGCATTCATTATGTCATAAATAGGAAAAGCTAATGAATCCCAACTCCGTTATTTAATTCTATGCACAAAAGAATTAGCGTCCAAATTTTTTGTACGGAATGTAATTTTCTCACATAGAAACTTGAAATTTGGCATGAGCATTGATTATGTCATAAATAGGAAAAGCTAATGGGTCCGAACTCAATTATTCAATTCTATGCGCAAAAGAATTAGCGTCCAAATTTTACGTACACAATCTAATTTTCTCACATAGAAACTTAAAATTTGGCACGGGCATTGGATATGTCCTAAATAGCAAAAACTAACGGGTCCCAACTCGATTATTCAATTCTATGCGCAAAAGAATTAGCGTCAAAATTTTACGTACAGAATGTATTTTTCTCACTTTCCAGTGTCATAGAAACGTGAAATTTGGCACGAGCATTGATTATGTCATAAACAGGAAAAGCTAATGTGTCCCAACTCGATTATTCAATTCTATGTGCAAAAGAATTAGCGTCCAAATTTTACGTACAGAATCCAATTTTCTCACATAGAAACTGAAAATTTGGCACGGGCATTGAATATGTCCTAAATAGTAAAAACTAACGGCTCCCAACTCGATTATTCAATTCTATGCGCAAAAGAATTAGCGTCAAAATTTTACATACGTAATGTATTTTTCTCACTTTCCAGTGTCATAGAAACTTGAAATTTGGCACGAGCATTGATTATGTCACAAATAGGAAAAGCTAGTGGGTCCCAACTCCGTTTTTTAATTCTATACGCAAAAGAATTAGCGTCCAAATTTTACGTATGGAATGTAATTTTCTCACATAGAAACTTAAAATTTGGCACGGGCATTGATTATGTCATAAATAGGAAAAGCTAATGGGTCCTAACTCGATTATTCAATTCTATGTGCAAAAGAATTAGCGTCCAAATTTTATGTACGGAATCCAATTTTCTCACATAGAAACTTGAAATTTGGCACGAGCATTGATTATGTCATAAATAGGAAAAGCTAATGGGTCCCAACTCGATTATTCAATTCTATGTGCAAAATAATTCGCGTCTAAATTTTACATACAGAATCCAATTTTCTCACATAGAAACTTGAAATTTGGCACGAGCATTGATTATGTCATAAATAGGAAAAGCTAATGGGTCCCAACTCCGTTATTTAATTCTATGCACAAAAGAATCAGCGTCCAAATTTTACGTACGGAATGTAATTTTCTCACAGAAACTTAAAATTTCGCACGGGTATTGATTATGTCATAAATAGGAAAAGCTAATGGGTCCTAACTCGATTATTCAATTCTATGTGCAAAAGAATTAGCGTCAAAATTTTACGTACGGAATCCAATTTTCTCACATAGAAACTTGAAATTTGGCACGAGCCTTGCTTATGTCATAAATAGGAAAAGCTAATGGGTCCCAACTCCGTTATTTAATTCTAGGCACAAAAGAATTACTGTCCAAGTTTTATGTACGGAATGTAATTTTCTCACATAGAAACTTAAAATTTGTCATGGGCTTTGATTATGTCATAAATAGGAAAAACTAATGGGTCCCAACTAGGGATGAGCGAACGTGTCCGTTACGGACACATCCGCACCCGGACACCGGCTTTGGCGAACACTGCAGTGTTCGCGCGTAAGTGTCCGGGTGCCGCCGGGGGGCGGGGAGATGCGCGGCGGCGCGGGCGGCATTAGCGGGGAACAGGGGGGAGCCCTCTCTCTCTCCCTCTCCCCCCCGCTCCCCGCCGCACCCCCCCCGCGCTGCCACGGCGGCCCCCGAACTTTTTCGCCCGAACACTGAAGTGTTCGCAAAGTTCGGTGTTCGGGCGAAAAAGGGGCGGAGCCGAACGTGTTCGCTCATCTCTAGTCCCAACTCTATTTTTCAATTCTATGTGCAAAAGAATTAGCGTCCAAAGTTTACGTACGGAATCCAATTTTCTCACATGGAAACTTGAAATTTGGCACAAGCATTCATTATGTTATAAATAGGAAAAGCTAATGGGTCCCAACTCGATTATTCAATTCTATGCGCAAAAGAATTAGCGTCCCAATTTTACGTACAGAATCCAATTTTCTCACATAGAAACTTAAAATTTGGCACGGGCATTGAATATGTCCTAAATAGGAAAAACTAACGGGTCCCAACTCGATTATTCAATTCTATGCGCAAAAGAATTAGCGTCAAAATTTTACGTACGGAATGTATTATTCTCACTTTCCAGTGTCATAGAAACGTGAAATTTGGCACGAGCATTGATTATGTCATAAATAGGAAAAGCTAATGGGTCCCAACTCGATTATTCAATTCTATGTGCAAAAGAATTAGCGTGCAAATTTTACGTACAGAATCCAATTATCTCACATAGAAACTGAAAATTTGGCACGGGCATTGAATGTGTCCTAAACAGGAAAAACTAACGGGTCCCAACTCGATTATTCAATTCTATGCGCAAAAGAATTAGAGTCAAAATTTTATGTACGGAATCCAATTTTCTCACATAGAAACTTGAAATTTGGCACGAGCATTGATTATGTCATAAATAGGAAAAGCTAATGGGTCCCAACTCGATTATTCATTTCTATGTGCAAAATAATTTGCGTCTAAATTTTACATACAGAATCCAATTTTCTCACATAGAAACTTGAAATTTGGCACGAGCATTGATTATGTCATAAATAGGAAAAGCTAATGGGTCCCAACTCCGTTATTTAATTCTATGCACAAAAGAATCAGCGTCCAAATTTTACGTACGGAATGTAATTTTCTCACAGAAACTTAAAATTTCGCACGGGTATTGATTATGTCATAAATAGGAAAAGCTAATGGGTCCTAACTCGATTATTCAATTCTATGTGCAAAAGAATTAGCGTCAAAATTTTACGTACGGAATCCAATTTTCTCACATAGAAACTTGAAATTTGGCACGAGCATTGCTTATGTCATAAATAGGAAAAGCTAATGGGTCCCAACTCCGTTATTTAATTCTAGGCACAAAAGAATTAGTGTCCAAGTTTTATGTACGGAATGTAATTTTCTCAGATAGAAACTTAAAATTTGGCATGGGCATTGATTATGTCATAAATAGGAAAAACTAATGGGTCCCAACTCTATTTTTCAATTCTATGTGCAAAAGAATTAGCGTCCAAAGTTTACGTACGGAATCCAATTTTCTCACATGGAAACTTGAAATTTGGCACAAGCATTGATTATGTCATAAATAGGAAAAGCTAATGGGTCCCAACTCGATTATTCAATTCTATGCGCAAAAGAATTAGCGTCCCAATTTTACGTACAGAATCCAATTTTCTCACATAGAAACTTAAAATTTGGCACGGGCATTGAATATGTCCTAAATAGGAAAAACTAACGGGTCCCAACTCGATTATTCAATTCTATGCGCAAAAGAATTAGCGTCAAAATTTTACGTACGGAATGTATTATTCTCACTTTCCAGTGTCATAGAAACGTGAAATTTGGCACGAGCATTGATTATGTCATAAATAGGAAAAGCTAATGGGTCCCAACTCGATTATTCAACTCTATGTGCAAAAGAATTAGCGTGCAAATTTTACGTACAGAATCCAATTATCTCACATAGAAACTGAAAATTTGGCACGGGCATTGAATGTGTCCTAAACAGGAAAAACTAACGGGTCCCAACTCGATTATTCAATTCTATGCGCAAAAGAATTAGAGTCAAAATTTTACGTACAGAATCCAATTTTCTCTCATAGAAACTTGAAATTTGGCACGGACATTGACTATGTCATAAATAGGAAAAGCTAATGGGTCCCAACTCCGTTATTTAATTCTAGGCACAAAAGAATTAGTGTCCAAGTTTTATGTACGGAATGTAATTTTCTCACATAGAAATTTAAAATTTGGCATGGGCATTGATTATGTCATAAATAGGAAAAACTAATGGGTCCCAGCTCTATTTTTCAATTCTATGTGCAAAAGAATTAGCGTCCAAATTTTACGTACGGAATCCAATTTTCTCACATGGAAACTTGAAATTTGGCACAAGCATTTATTATGTCATAAATAGGAAAAGCTAATGGGTCCCAACTCGATTATTCAATTCTATGCGCAAAAGAATTAGCGTCCCAATTTTACGTACAGAATCCAATTTTCTCACATAGAAACTTAAAATTTGGCACGGGCATTGAATATGTCCTAAATAGGAAAAACTAAGGGGTCCCAACTCGATTATTCAATTCTATGCGCAAAAAAATTAGCGTCAAAATTTTACGTACGGAATGTATATTTCTCACTTTCCAGTGTCATAGGAACGTGAAATTTGGCACGAGCATTGATTATGTCATAAATAGGAAAAGCAAATAGGTCCCAACTCGATTATTCAATTCTATGCGCAAAAGAATTAGCGTCAAAATTTTACGTACGGAATGTATTTTTCTCACTTTCCAGTGTCATAGAAACGTGAAATATGGCACGAGCATTGATTATGTCATAAATAGGAAAAGCTAATGGGTCCCAACTGGATTATTCAATTCTATGTGCAAAAGAATTAGCGTCTAAATTTTACGTACAGAATCCAATTTTCTAACATAGAAACTTGAAATTCGGCACGAGCATTCATTATGTCATAAATAGGAAAAGCTAATGAATCCCAACTCCGTTATTTAATTCTATGCACAAAAGAATTAGCGTCCAAATTTTTTGTACGGAATGTAATTTTCTCACATAGAAACTTGAAATTTGGCATGAGCATTGATTATGTCATAAATAGGAAAAGCTAATGGGTCCGAACTCAATTATTCAATTCTATGCGCAAAAGAATTAGCGTCCAAATTTTACGTACACAATCTAATTTTCTCACATAGAAACTTAAAATTTGGCACGGGCATTGGATATGTCCTAAATAGCAAAAACTAACGGGTCCCAACTCGATTATTCAATTCTATGCGCAAAAGAATTAGCGTCAAAATTTTACGTACAGAATGTATTTTTCTCACTTTCCAGTGTCATAGAAACGTGAAATTTGGCACGAGCATTGATTATGTCATAAACAGGAAAAGCTAATGTGTCCCAACTCGATTATTCAATTCTATGTGCAAAAGAATTAGCGTCCAAATTTTACGTACAGAATCCAATTTTCTCACATAGAAACTGAAAATTTGGCACGGGCATTGAATATGTCCTAAATAGTAAAAACTAACGGCTCCCAACTCGATTATTCAATTCTATGCGCAAAAGAATTAGCGTCAAAATTTTACATACGTAATGTATTTTTCTCACTTTCCAGTGTCATAGAAACTTGAAATTTGGCACGAGCATTGATTATGTCATAAATAGGAAAAGCTAGTGGGTCCCAACTCCGTTTTTTAATTCTATACGCAAAAGAATTAGCGTCCAAATTTTACGTATGGAATGTAATTTTCTCACATAGAAACTTAAAATTTGGCACGGGCATTGATTATGTCATAAATAGGAAAAGCTAATGGGTCCTAACTCGATTATTCAATTCTATGTGCAAAAGAATTAGCGTCCAAATTTTATGTACGGAATCCAATTTTCTCACATAGAAACTTGAAATTTGGCACGAGCATTGATTATGTCATAAATAGGAAAAGCTAATGGGTCCCAACTCGATTATTCAATTCTATGTGCAAAATAATTCGCGTCTAAATTTTACATACAGAATCCAATTTTCTCACATAGAAACTTGAAATTTGGCACGAGCATTGATTATGTCATAAATAGGAAAAGCTAATGGGTCCCAACTCCGTTATTTAATTCTATGCACAAAAGAATCAGCGTCCAAATTTTACGTACGGAATGTAATTTTCTCACAGAAACTTAAAATTTCGCACGGGTATTGATTATGTCATAAATAGGAAAAGCTAATGGGTCCTAACTCGATTATTCAATTCTATGTGCAAAAGAATTAGCGTCAAAATTTTACGTACGGAATCCAATTTTCTCACATAGAAACTTGAAATTTGGCACGAGCATTGCTTATGTCATAAATAGGAAAAGCTAATGGGTCCCAACTCCGTTATTTAATTCTAGGCACAAAAGAATTAGTGTCCAAGTTTTATGTACGGAATGTAATTTTCTCACATAGAAACTTAAAATTTGTCATGGGCTTTGATTATGTCATAAATAGGAAAAACTAATGGGTCCCAACTAGGGATGAGCGAACGTGTCCGTTACGGACACATCCGCACCCGGACACCGGCTTTGGCGAACACTGCAGTGTTCGCGCGTAAGTGTCCGGGTGCCGCCGGGGGGCGGGGAGATGCGCGGCGGCGCGGGCGGCAGTAGCGGGGAACAGGGGGGAGCCCTCTCTCTCTCCCTCTCCCCCCCGCTCCCCGCCGCACCCCCCCGCGCTGCCACGGCGGCCCCCGAACTTTTTCGCCCGAACACTGAAGTGTTCGCAAAGTTCGGTGTTCGGGCGAAAAAGGGGCGGAGCCGAACGTGTTCGCTCATCTCTAGTCCCAACTCTATTTTTCAATTCTATGTGCAAAAGAATTAGCGTCCAAAGTTTACGTACGGAATCCAATTTTCTCACATGGAAACTTGAAATTTGGCACAAGCATTCATTATGTCATAAATAGGAAAAGCTAATGGGTCCCAACTCGATTATTCAATTCTATGCGCAAAAGAATTAGCGTCCCAATTTTACGTACAGAATCCAATTTTCTCACATAGAAACTTAAAATTTGGCACGGGCATTGAATATGTCCTAAATAGGAAAAACTAACGGGTCCCAACTCGATTATTCAATTCTATGCGCAAAAGAATTAGCGTCAAAATTTTTACGTACGGAATGTATTTTTCTCACTTTCCAGTGTCATAGAAACGTGAAATTTGGCACGAGCATTGATTATGTCATAAATAGGAAAAGCTAATGGGTCCCAACTCGATTATTCAATTCTATGTGCAAAAGAATTAGCGTGCAAATTTTACGTACAGAATCCAATTATCTCACATAGAAACTGAAAATTTGGCACGGGCATTGAATATGTCCTAAACAGGAAAAACTAACGGGTCCCAACTCGATTATTCAATTCTATGCGCAAAAGAATTAGTCAAAATTTTACATACGGAATGTATTTTTCTTACTTTCCAGTGTCATAGAAACTTGAAATTTGGCACGAGCATTGATTATGTCATAAATAGGAAAAGCTAATGGGTCCCAACTCCGTTATTCAATTCTATGTGCAAAAGAATTAGCGTCTAAATTTTACATACAGAATCCAATTTTCTCACATAGAAACTTGAAATTTGGCACGAGCATTGATTATGTCATAAATAGGAAAAGCTAATGGGTCCCAACTCCGTTATTTAATTCTATGCGCAAAAGAATCAGCGTCCAAATTTTACGTACGGAATGTAATTTTCTCACAGAAACTTAAAATTTCGCACGGGTATTGATTATGTCATAAATAGGAAAAGCTAATGGGTCCTAACTCGATTATTCAATTCTATGTGCAAAAGAATTAGCGTCAAAATTTTACGTACGGAATCCAATTTTCTCACATAGAAACTTGAAATTTGGCACGAGCATTGCTTATGTCATAAATAGGAAAAGCTAATGGGTCCCAACTCCGTTATTTAATTCTAGGCACAAAAGAATTAGTGTCCAAGTTTTATGTACGGAATGTAATTTTCTCACATAGAAACTTAAAATTTGGCATGGGCATTAATTATGTCATAAATAGGAAAAACTAATGGGTCCCAACTCTATTTTTCAATTCTATGTGCAAAAGAATTAGCGTCCAAAGTTTACGTACGGAATCCAATTTTCTCACATGGAAACTTGAAATTTGGCACAAGCATTGATTATGTCATAAATAGGAAAAGCTAAAGGGTCCCAACTCGATTATTCAATTCTATGCGCAAAAGAATTAGCGTCCCAATTTTACGTACAGAATCCAATTTTCTCACATAGAAACTTAAAATTTGGCACGGGCATTGAATATGTCCTAATTAGGAAAAACTAACGGGTCCCAACTCGATTATTCAATTCTATGCGCAAAAGAATTAGCGTCAAAATTTTACGTACGGAATGTATTATTCTCACTTTCCAGTGTCATAGAAACGTGAAATTTGGCACGAGCATTGATTATGTCATAAATAGGAAAAGCTAATGGGTCCCAACTCGATTATTCAATTCTATGTGCAAAAGAATTAGCGTGCAAATTTTACGTACAGAGTCCAATGATCTCACATAGAAACTGAAAATTTCGTACGGGCATTGAATATGTCCTAAACAGGAAAAACTAACGGGTCCCAACTCGATTATTCAATTCTATGCGCAAAAGAATTAGAGTCAAAATTTTACATACTAAATGTATTTTTCTTACTTTCCAGTGTCATAGAAACTTGAAATTTGGCACGAGCATTGATTATGTCATAAATAGGAAAAGCTAATGGGTCCCAACTCCGTTATTTAATTCTAGGCACAAAAGAATTAGTGTCCAAGTTTTATGTACGGAATGTAATTTTCTCACATAGAAACTTAAAATTTGTCATGGGCTTTGATTATGTCATAAATAGGAAAAACTAATGGGTCCCAACTAGGGATGAGCGAACGTGTCCGTTACGGACACATCCGCACCCGGACACCGGCTTTGGCGAACACTGCAGTGTTCGCGCGTAAGTGTCCGGGTGCCGCCGGGGGGCGGGGAGATGCGCGGCGGCGCGGGCGGCAGTAGCGGGGAACAGGGGGGAGCCCTCTCTCTCTCCCTCTCCCCCCCGCTCCCCGCCGCACCCCCCCGCGCTGCCACGGCGGCCCCCGAACTTTTTCGCCCGAACACTGAAGTGTTCGCAAAGTTCGGTGTTCGGGCGAAAAAGGGGCGGAGCCGAACGTGTTCGCTCATCTCTAGTCCCAACTCTATTTTTCAATTCTATGTGCAAAAGAATTAGCGTCCAAAGTTTACGTACGGAATCCAATTTTCTCACATGGAAACGTGAAATTTGGCACAAGCATTGATTATGTCATAAATAGGAAAAGCTAATGGGTCCCAACTCGATTATTCAATTCTATGCGCAAAAGAATTAGCGTCCCAATTTTACGTACAGAATCCAATTTTCTCACATAGAAACTTAAAATTTGGCACGGGCATTGAATATGTCCTAAATAGGAAAAACTAACGGGTCCCAACTCGATTATTCAATTCTATGCGCAAAAGAATTAGCGTCAAAATTTTACGTACGGAATGTATTATTCTCACTTTCCAGTGTCATAGAAACGTGAAATTTGGCACGAGCATTGATTATATCATAAATAGGAAAAGCTAATGGGTCCCAACTCGCTTATTCAATTCTATGTGCAAAAGAATTAGCGTGCAAATTTTACGTACAGAATCCAATTATCTCACATAGAAACTGAAAATTTGGCACGGGCATTGAATGTGTCCTAAACAGGAAAAACTAACGGGTCCCAACTCGATTATTCAATTCTATGCGCAAAAGAATTAGAGTCAAAATTTTATGTACGGAATCCAATTTTCTCACATAGAAACTTGAAATTTGGCACGAGCATTGATTATGTCATAAATAGGAAAAGCTAATGGGTCCCAACTCGATTATTCAATTCTATGTGCAAAATAATTCGCGTCTAAATTTTACATACAGAATCCAATTTTCTCACATAGAAACTTGAAATTTGGCACGAGCATTGATTATGTCATAAATAGGAAAAGCTAATGGGTCCCAACTCCGTTATTTAATTCTATGCACAAAAGAATCAGCGTCCAAATTTTACGTACGGAATGTAATTTTCTCACAGAAACTTAAAATTTCGCACGGGTATTGATTATGTCATAAATAGGAAAAGCTAATGGGTCCTAACTCGATTATTCAATTCTATGTGCAAAAGAATTAGCGTCAAAATTTTACGTACGGAATCCAATTTTCTCACATAGAAACTTGAAATTTGGCACGAGCATTGCTTATGTCATAAATAGGAAAAGCTAATGGGTCCCAACTCCGTTATTTAATTCTAGGCACAAAAGAATTAGTGTCCAAGTTTTATGTACGGAATGTAATTTTCTCAGATAGAAACTTAAAATTTGGCATGGGCATTGATTATGTCATAAATAGGAAAAACTAATGGGTCCCAACTCTATTTTTCAATTCTATGTGCAAAAGAATTAGCGTCCAAAGTTTACGTACGGAATCCAATTTTCTCACATGGAAACTTGAAATTTGGCACAAGCATTGATTATGTCATAAATAGGAAAAGCTAATGGGTCCCAACTCGATTATTCAATTCTATGCGCAAAAGAATTAGCGTCCCAATTTTACGTACAGAATCCAATTTTCTCACATAGAAACTTAAAATTTGGCACGGGCATTGAATATGTCCTAAATAGGAAAAACTAACGGGTCCCAACTCGATTATTCAATTCTATGCGCAAAAGAATTAGCGTCAAAATTTTACGTACGGAATGTATTATTCTCACTTTCCAGTGTCATAGAAACGTGAAATTTGGCACGAGCATTGATTATATCATAAATAGGAAAAGCTAATGGGTCCCAACTCGATTATTCAATTCTATGTGCAAAAGAATTAGCGTGCAAATTTTACGTACAGAATCCAATTATCTCACATAGAAACTGAAAATTTGGCACGGGCATTGAATGTGTCCTAAACAGGAAAAACTAACGGGTCCCAACTCGATTATTCAATTCTATGCGCAAAAGAATTAGAGTCAAAATTTTATGTACGGAATCCAATTTTCTCACATAGAAACTTGAAATTTGGCACGAGCATTGATTATGTCATAAATAGGAAAAGCTAATGGGTCCCAACTCGATTATTCAATTCTATGTGCAAAATAATTCGCGTCTAAATTTTACATACAGAATCCAATTTTCTCACATAGAAACTTGAAATTTGGCACGAGCATTGATTATGTCATAAATAGGAAAAGCTAATGGGTCCCAACTCCGTTATTTAATTCTATGCACAAAAGAATCAGCGTCCAAATTTTACGTACGGAATGTAATTTTCTCACAGAAACTTAAAATTTCGCACGGGTATTGATTATGTCATAAATAGGAAAAGCTAATGGGTCCTAACTCGATTATTCAATTCTATGTGCAAAAGAATTAGCGTCAAAATTTTACGTACGGAATCCAATTTTCTCACATAGAAACTTGAAATTTGGCACGAGCATTGCTTATGTCATAAATAGGAAAAGCTAATGGGTCCCAACTCCGTTATTTAATTCTAGGCACAAAAGAATTAGTGTCCAAGTTTTATGTACGGAATGTAATTTTCTCAGATAGAAACTTAAAATTTGGCATGGGCATTGATTATGTCATAAATAGGAAAAACTAACGGGTCCCAACTCGATTATTCAATTCTATGCGCAAAAGAATTAGCGTCAAAATTTTACGTACGGAATGTATTATTCTCACTTTCCAGTGTCATAGAAACGTGAAATTTGGCACGAGCATTGATTATGTCATAAATAGGAAAAGCTAATGGGTCCCAACTCGATTATTCAACTCTATGTGCAAAAGAATTAGCGTGCAAATTTTACGTACAGAATCCAATTATCTCACATAGAAACTGAAAATTTGGCATGGGCATTGAATGTGTCCTAAACAGGAAAAACTAACGGGTCCCAACTCGATTATTCAATTCTATGCGCAAAAGAATTAGAGTCAAAATTTTACGTACAGAATCCAATTTTCTCTCATAGAAACTTGAAATTTGGCACGGACATTGACTATGTCATAAATAGGAAAAGCTAATGGGTCCCAACTCCGTTATTTAATTCTAGGCACAAAAGAATTAGTGTCCAAGTTTTATGTACGGAATGTAATTTTCTCACATAGAAACTTAAAATTTGGCATGGGCATTGATTATGTCATAAATAGGAAAAGCTAATGGGTCCCAACTCCGTTATTCAATTCTATGCGCAAAAGAATTAGCGTCCCAATTTTACGTACAGAATCCAATTTTCTCACATAGAAACTTAAAATTTGGCACGGGCATTGAATATGTCCTAAATAGGAAAAACTAACCGGTCCCAACTCGATTATTCAATTCTATGTGCAAAAGAATTAGCGTCAAAATTTTACGTACGGAATGTATTATTCTCACTTTCCAGTGTCATAGAAACGTGAAATTTGGCACGAGCATTGATTATGTCATAAATAGGAAAAGCTAATGGGTCCCAACTCGATTATTCAATTCTATGTGCAAAAGAATTAGCGTGCAAATTTTACGTACAGAATCCAATTATCTCACATAGAAACTGAAAATTTGGCATGGGCATTGAATGTGTCCTAAACAGGAAAAACTAACGGGTCCCAACTCGATTATTCAATTCTATGCGCAAAAGAATTAGAGTCAAAATTTTACGTACAGAATCCAATTTTCTCTCATAGAAACTTGAAATTTGGCACGGACATTGACTATGTCATAAATAGGAAAAGCTAATGGGTCCCAACTCCGTTATTTAATTCTAGGCACAAAAGAATTAGTGTCCAAGTTTTATGTACGGAATGTACTTTTCTCACATAGAAACTTAAAATTTGGCATGGGCATTGATTATGTCATAAATAGGAAAAACTAATGGGTCCCAGCTCTATTTTTCAATTCTATGTGCAAAAGAATTAGCGTCCAAATTTTACGTACGGAATCCAATTTTCTCACATGGAAACTTGAAATTTGGCACAAGCATTTATTATGTCATAAATAGGAAAAGCTAATGGGTCCCAACTCGATTATTCAATTCTATGCGCAAAAGAATTAGCGTCCCAATTTTACGTACAGAATCCAATTTTCTCACATAGAAACTTAAAATTTGGCACGGGCATTGAATATGTCCTAAATAGGAAAAACTAAGGGGTCCCAACTCGATTATTCAATTCTATGCGCAAAAAAATTAGCGTCAAAATTTTACGTACGGAATGTATTTTTCTCACTTTCCAGTGTCATAGAAACGTGAAATATGGCACGAGCATTGATTATGTCATAAATAGGAAAAGCTAATGGGTCCCAACTGGATTATTCAATTCTATGTGCAAAAGAATTAGCGTCTAAATTTTACGTACAGAATCCAATTTTCTAACATAGAAACTTGAAATTCGGCACGAGCATTCATTATGTCATAAATAGGAAAAGCTAATGAATCCCAACTCCGTTATTTAATTCTATGCACAAAAGAATTAGCGTCCAAATTTTTTGTACGGAATGTAATTTTCTCACATAGAAACTTGAAATTTGGCATGAGCATTGATTATGTCATAAATAGGAAAAGCTAATGGGTCCGAACTCAATTATTCAATTCTATGCGCAAAAGAATTAGCGTCCAAATTTTACATACACAATCTAATTTTCTCACATAGAAACTTAAAATTTGGCACGGGCATTGGATATGTCCTAAATAGCAAAAACTAACGGGTCCCAACTCGATTATTCAATTCTATGCGCAAAAGAATTAGCGTCAAAATTTTACGTACAGAATGTATTTTTCTCACTTTCCAGTGTCATAGAAACGTGAAATTTGGCACGAGCATTGATTATGTCATAAACAGGAAAAGCTAATGTGTCCCAACTCGATTATTCAATTCTATGTGCAAAAGAATTAGCGTCCAAATTTTACGTACAGAATCCAATTTTCTCACATAGAAACTGAAAATTTGGCACGGGCATTGAATATGTCCTAAATAGTAAAAACTAACGGCTCCCAACTCGATTATTCAATTCTATGCGCAAAAGAATTAGCGTCAAAATTTTACATACGTAATGTATTTTTCTCACTTTCCAGTGTCATAGAAACTTGAAATTTGGCACGAGCATTGATTATGTCACAAATAGGAAAAGCTAGTGGGTCCCAACTCCGTTTTTTAATTCTATACGCAAAAGAATTAGCGTCCAAATTTTACGTATGGAATGTAATTTTCTCACATAGAAACTTAAAATTTGGCACGGGCATTGATTATGTCATAAATAGGAAAAGCTAATGGGTCCTAACTCGATTATTCAATTCTATGTGCAAAAGAATTAGCGTCCAAATTTTATGTACGGAATCCAATTTTCTCACATAGAAACTTGAAATTTGGCACGAGCATTGATTATGTCATAAATAGGAAAAGCTAATGGGTCCCAACTCGATTATTCAATTCTATGTGCAAAATAATTCGCGTCTAAATTTTACATACAGAATCCAATTTTCTCACATAGAAACTTGAAATTTGGCACGAGCATTGATTATGTCATAAATAGGAAAAGCTAATGGGTCCCAACTCCGTTATTTAATTCTATGCACAAAAGAATCAGCGTCCAAATTTTACGTACGGAATGTAATTTTCTCACAGAAACTTAAAATTTCGCACGGGTATTGATTATGTCATAAATAGGAAAAGCTAATGGGTCCTAACTCGATTATTCAATTCTATGTGCAAAAGAATTAGCGTCAAAATTTTACGTACGGAATCCAATTTTCTCACATAGAAACTTGAAATTTGGCACGAGCCTTGCTTATGTCATAAATAGGAAAAGCTAATGGGTCCCAACTCCGTTATTTAATTCTAGGCACAAAAGAATTACTGTCCAAGTTTTATGTACGGAATGTAATTTTCTCACATAGAAACTTAAAATTTGTCATGGGCTTTGATTATGTCATAAATAGGAAAAACTAATGGGTCCCAACTAGGGATGAGCGAACGTGTCCGTTACGGACACATCCGCACCCGGACACCGGCTTTGGCGAACACTGCAGTGTTCGCGCGTAAGTGTCCGGGTGCCGCCGGGGGGCGGGGAGATGCGCGGCGGCGCGGGCGGCATTAGCGGGGAACAGGGGGGAGCCCTCTCTCTCTCCCTCTCCCCCCCGCTCCCCGCCGCACCCCCCCCCGCGCTGCCACGGCGGCCCCCGAACTTTTTCGCCCGAACACTGAAGTGTTCGCAAAGTTCGGTGTTCGGGCGAAAAAGGGGCGGAGCCGAACGTGTTCGCTCATCTCTAGTCCCAACTCTATTTTTCAATTCTATGTGCAAAAGAATTAGCGTCCAAAGTTTACGTACGGAATCCAATTTTCTCACATGGAAACTTGAAATTTGGCACAAGCATTCATTATGTCATAAATAGGAAAAGCTAATGGGTCCCAACTCGATTATTCAATTCTATGCGCAAAAGAATTAGCGTCCCAATTTTACGTACAGAATCCAATTTTCTCACATAGAAACTTAAAATTTGGCACGGGCATTGAATATGTCCTAAATAGGAAAAACTAACGGGTCCCAACTCGATTATTCAATTCTATGCGCAAAAGAATTAGCGTCAAAATTTTACGTACGGAATGTATTATTCTCACTTTCCAGTGTCATAGAAACGTGAAATTTGGCACGAGCATTGATTATGTCATAAATAGGAAAAGCTAATGGGTCCCAACTCGATTATTCAATTCTATGTGCAAAAGAATTAGCGTGCAAATTTTACGTACAGAATCCAATTATCTCACATAGAAACTGAAAATTTGGCACGGGCATTGAATGTGTCCTAAACAGGAAAAACTAACGGGTCCCAACTCGATTATTCAATTCTATGCGCAAAAGAATTAGAGTCAAAATTTTATGTACGGAATCCAATTTTCTCACATAGAAACTTGAAATTTGGCACGAGCATTGATTATGTCATAAATAGGAAAAGCTAATGGGTCCCAACTCGATTATTCATTTCTATGTGCAAAATAATTTGCGTCTAAATTTTACATACAGAATCCAATTTTCTCACATAGAAACTTGAAATTTCGCACGGGTATTGATTATGTCATAAATAGGAAAAGCTAATGGGTCCTAACTCGATTATTCAATTCTATGTGCAAAAGAATTAGCGTCAAAATTTTACGTACGGAATCCAATTTTCTCACATAGAAACTTGAAATTTGGCACGAGCATTGCTTATGTCATAAATAGGAAAAGCTAATGGGTCCCAACTCCGTTATTTAATTCTAGGCACAAAAGAATTAGTGTCCAAGTTTTATGTACGGAATGTAATTTTCTCAGATAGAAACTTAAAATTTGGCATGGGCATTGATTATGTCATAAATAGGAAAAACTAATGGGTCCCAACTCTATTTTTCAATTCTATGCGCAAAAGAATTAGCGTCCCAATTTTACGTACAGAATCCAATTATCTCACATAGAAACTGAAAATTTGGCACGGGCATTGAATGTGTCCTAAACAGGAAAAACTAACGGGTCCCAACTCGATTATTCAATTCTATGCGCAAAAGAATTAGAGTCAAAATTTTATGTACGGAATCCAATTTTCTCACATAGAAACTTGAAATTTGGCACGAGCATTGATTATGTCATAAATAGGAAAAGCTAATGGGTCCCAACTCGATTATTCATTTCTATGTGCAAAATAATTTGCGTCTAAATTTTACATACAGAATCCAATTTTCTCACATAGAAACTTGAAATTTCGCACGGGTATTGATTATGTCATAAATAGGAAAAGCTAATGGGTCCTAACTCGATTATTCAATTCTATGTGCAAAAGAATTAGCGTCAAAATTTTACGTACGGAATCCAATTTTCTCACATAGAAACTTGAAATTTGGCACGAGCATTGCTTATGTCATAAATAGGAAAAGCTAATGGGTCCCAACTCCGTTATTTAATTCTAGGCACAAAAGAATTAGTGTCCAAGTTTTATGTACGGAATGTAATTTTCTCAGATAGAAACTTAAAATTTGGCATGGGCATTGATTATGTCATAAATAGGAAAAACTAATGGGTCCCAACTCTATTTTTCAATTCTATGCGCAAAAGAATTAGCGTCCCAATTTTACGTACAGAATCCAATTTTCTCACATAGAAACTTAAAATTTGGCACGGGCATTGAATATGTCCTAAATAGGAAAAACTAACGGGTCCCAACTCGATTATTCAATTCTATGCGCAAAAGAATTAGCGTCAAAATTTTACGTACGGAATGTATTATTCTCACTTTCCAGTGTCATAGAAACGTGAAATTTGGCACGAGCATTGATTATGTCATAAATAGGAAAAGCTAATGGGTCCCAACTCGATTATTCAACTCTATGTGCAAAAGAATTAGCGTGCAAATTTTACGTACAGAATCCAATTATCTCACATAGAAACTGAAAATTTGGCACGGGCATTGAATGTGTCCTAAACAGGAAAAACTAACGGGTCCCAACTCGATTATTCAATTCTATGCGCAAAAGTATTAGAGTCAAAATTTTACGTACAGAATCCAATTTTCTCTCATAGAAACTTGAAATTTGGCACGGACATTGACTATGTCATAAATAGGAAAAGCTAATGGGTCCCAACTCCGTTATTTAATTCTAGGCACAAAAGAATTAGTGTCCAAGTTTTATGTACGGAATGTAATTTTCTCACATAGAAACTTAAAATTTGGCATGGGCATTGATTATGTCATAAATAGGAAAAACTAATGGGTCCCAGCTCTATTTTTCAATTCTATGTGCAAAAGAATTAGCGTCCAAATTTTACGTACGGAATCCAATTTTCTCACATGGAAACTTGAAATTTGGCACAAGCATTTATTATGTCATAAATAGGAAAAGCTAATGGGTCCCAACTCGATTATTCAATTCTATGCGCAAAAGAATTAGCGTCCCAATTTTACGTACAGAATCCAATTTTCTCACATAGAAACTTAAAATTTGGCACGGACATTGAATATGTCCTAAATAGGAAAAACTAAGGGGTCCCAACTCGATTATTCAATTCTATGCGCAAAAAAATTAGCGTCAAAATTTTACGTACGGAATGTATATTTCTCACTTTCCAGTGTCATAGGAACGTGAAATTTGGCACGAGCATTGATTATGTCATAAATAGGAAAAGCAAATAGGTCCCAACTCGATTATTCAATTCTATGCGCAAAAGAATTAGCGTCAAAATTTTACGTACGGAATGTATTTTTCTCACTTTCCAGTGTCATAGAAACGTGAAATATGGCACGAGCATTGATTATGTCATAAATAGGAAAAGCTAATGGGTCCCAACTGGATTATTCAATTCTATGTGCAAAAGAATTAGCGTCTAAATTTTACGTACAGAATCCAATTTTCTAACATAGAAACTTGAAATTCGGCACGAGCATTCATTATGTCATAAATAGGAAAAGCTAATGAATCCCAACTCCGTTATTTAATTCTATGCACAAAAGAATTAGCGTCCAAATTTTTTGTACGGAATGTAATTTTCTCACATAGAAACTTGAAATTTGGCATGAGCATTGATTATGTCATAAATAGGAAAAGCTAATGGGTCCGAACTCAATTATTCAATTCTATGCGCAAAAGAATTAGCGTCCAAATTTTACGTACACAATCTAATTTTCTCACATAGAAACTTAAAATTTGGCACGGGCATTGGATATGTCCTAAATAGCAAAAACTAACGGGTCCCAACTCGATTATTCAATTCTATGCGCAAAAGAATTAGCGTCAAAATTTTACGTACAGAATGTATTTTTCTCACTTTCCAGTGTCATAGAAACGTGAAATTTGGCACGAGCATTGATTATGTCATAAACAGGAAAAGCTAATGTGTCCCAACTCGATTATTCAATTCTATGTGCAAAAGAATTAGCGTCCAAATTTTACGTACAGAATCCAATTTTCTCACATAGAAACTGAAAATTTGGCACGGGCATTGAATATGTCCTAAATAGTAAAAACTAACGGCTCCCAACTCGATTATTCAATTCTATGCGCAAAAGAATTAGCGTCAAAATTTTACATACGTAATGTATTTTTCTCACTTTCCAGTGTCATAGAAACTTGAAATTTGGCACGAGCATTGATTATGTCATAAATAGGAAAAGCTAGTGGGTCCCAACTCCGTTTTTTAATTCTATACGCAAAAGAATTAGCGTCCAAATTTTACGTATGGAATGTAATTTTCTCACATAGAAACTTAAAATTTGGCACGGGCATTGATTATGTCATAAATAGGAAAAGCTAATGGGTCCTAACTCGATTATTCAATTCTATGTGCAAAAGAATTAGCGTCCAAATTTTATGTACGGAATCCAATTTTCTCACATAGAAACTTGAAATTTGGCACGAGCATTGATTATGTCATAAATAGGAAAAGCTAATGGGTCCCAACTCGATTATTCAATTCTATGTGCAAAATAATTCGCGTCTAAATTTTACATACAGAATCCAATTTTCTCACATAGAAACTTGAAATTTGGCACGAGCATTGATTATGTCATAAATAGGAAAAGCTAATGGGTCCCAACTCCGTTATTTAATTCTATGCACAAAAGAATCAGCGTCCAAATTTTACGTACGGAATGTAATTTTCTCACAGAAACTTAAAATTTCGCACGGGTATTGATTATGTCATAAATAGGAAAAGCTAATGGGTCCTAACTCGATTATTCAATTCTATGTGCAAAAGAATTAGCGTCAAAATTTTACGTACGGAATCCAATTTTCTCACATAGAAACTTGAAATTTGGCACGAGCATTGCTTATGTCATAAATAGGAAAAGCTAATGGGTCCCAACTCCGTTATTTAATTCTAGGCACAAAAGAATTAGTGTCCAAGTTTTATGTACGGAATGTAATTTTCTCACATAGAAACTTAAAATTTGTCATGGGCTTTGATTATGTCATAAATAGGAAAAACTAATGGGTCCCAACTAGGGATGAGCGAACGTGTCCGTTACGGACACATCCGCACCCGGACACCGGCTTTGGCGAACACTGCAGTGTTCGCGCGTAAGTGTCCGGGTGCCGCCGGGGGGCGGGGAGATGCGCGGCGGCGCGGGCGGCAGTAGCGGGGAACAGGGGGGAGCCCTCTCTCTCTCCCTCTCCCCCCCGCTCCCCGCCGCACCCCCCCGCGCTGCCACGGCGGCCCCCGAACTTTTTCGCCCGAACACTGAAGTGTTCGCAAAGTTCGGTGTTCGGGCGAAAAAGGGGCGGAGCCGAACGTGTTCGCTCATCTCTAGTCCCAACTCTATTTTTCAATTCTATGTGCAAAAGAATTAGCGTCCAAAGTTTACGTACGGAATCCAATTTTCTCACATGGAAACTTGAAATTTGGCACAAGCATTCATTATGTCATAAATAGGAAAAGCTAATGGGTCCCAACTCGATTATTCAATTCTATGCGCAAAAGAATTAGCGTCCCAATTTTACGTACAGAATCCAATTTTCTCACATAGAAACTTAAAATTTGGCACGGGCATTGAATATGTCCTAAATAGGAAAAACTAACGGGTCCCAACTCGATTATTCAATTCTATGCGCAAAAGAATTAGCGTCAAAATTTTTACGTACGGAATGTATTTTTCTCACTTTCCAGTGTCATAGAAACGTGAAATTTGGCACGAGCATTGATTATGTCATAAATAGGAAAAGCTAATGGGTCCCAACTCGATTATTCAATTCTATGTGCAAAAGAATTAGCGTGCAAATTTTACGTACAGAATCCAATTATCTCACATAGAAACTGAAAATTTGGCACGGGCATTGAATATGTCCTAAACAGGAAAAACTAACGGGTCCCAACTCGATTATTCAATTCTATGCGCAAAAGAATTAGTCAAAATTTTACATACGGAATGTATTTTTCTTACTTTCCAGTGTCATAGAAACTTGAAATTTGGCACGAGCATTGATTATGTCATAAATAGGAAAAGCTAATGGGTCCCAACTCCGTTATTCAATTCTATGTGCAAAAGAATTAGCGTCTAAATTTTACATACAGAATCCAATTTTCTCACATAGAAACTTGAAATTTGGCACGAGCATTGATTATGTCATAAATAGGAAAAGCTAATGGGTCCCAACTCCGTTATTTAATTCTATGCGCAAAAGAATCAGCGTCCAAATTTTACGTACGGAATGTAATTTTCTCACAGAAACTTAAAATTTCGCACGGGTATTGATTATGTCATAAATAGGAAAAGCTAATGGGTCCTAACTCGATTATTCAATTCTATGTGCAAAAGAATTAGCGTCAAAATTTTACGTACGGAATCCAATTTTCTCACATAGAAACTTGAAATTTGGCACGAGCATTGCTTATGTCATAAATAGGAAAAGCTAATGGGTCCCAACTCCGTTATTTAATTCTAGGCACAAAAGAATTAGTGTCCAAGTTTTATGTACGGAATGTAATTTTCTCACATAGAAACTTAAAATTTGGCATGGGCTTTGATTATGTCATAAATAGGAAAAACTAATGGGTCCCAACTAGGGATGAGCGAACGTGTCCGTTACGGACACATCCGCACCCGGACACCGGCTTTGGCGAACACTGCAGTGTTCGCGCGTAAGTGTCCGGGTGCCGCCGGGGGGCGGGGAGATGCGCGGCGGCGCGGGCGGCAGTAGCGGGGAACAGGGGGGAGCCCTCTCTCTCTCCCTCTCCCCCCCGCTCCCCGCCGCACCCCCCCGCGCTGCCACGGCGGCCCCCGAACTTTTTCGCCCGAACACTGAAGTGTTCGCAAAGTTCGGTGTTCGGGCGAAAAAGGGGCGGAGCCGAACGTGTTCGCTCATCTCTAGTCCCAACTCTATTTTTCAATTCTATGTGCAAAAGAATTAGCGTCCAAAGTTTACGTACGGAATCCAATTTTCTCACATGGAAACTTGAAATTTGGCACAAGCATTGATTATGTCATAAATAGGAAAAGCTAATGGGTCCCAACTAGATTATTCAATTCTATGCGCAAAAGAATTAGCGTCAAAATTTTTACTTACGGAATGTATTTTTCTCACTTTCCAGTGTCATAGAAACGTGAAATTTTGCACGAGCATTGATTATGTCATAAATAGGAAAAGCTAATGGGTCCCAACTCGATTATTCAATTCTATGTGCAAAAGAATTAGCGTGCAAATTTTACGTACAGAATCCAATTATCTCACATAGAAACTGAAAATTTGGCACGGGCATTGAATATGTCCTAAACAGGAAAAACTAACGGGTCCCAACTCGATTATTCAATTCTATGCGCAAAAGAATTAGTCAAAATTTTACATACGGAATGTATTTTTCTTACTTTCCAGTGTCATAGAAACTTGAAATTTGGCACGAGCATTGATTATGTCATAAATAGGAAAAGCTAATGGGTCCCAACTCCGTTATTCAATTCTATGTGCAAAAGAATTAGCGTCCAAATTTTACATACAGAATCCAATTTTCTCACATAGAAACTTGAAATTTGGCACGAGCATTGATTATGTCATAAATAGGAAAAGCTAATGGGTCCCAACTCCGTTATTTAATTCTATGCGCAAAAGAATCAGCGTCCAAATTTTACGTACGGAATGTAATTTTCTCACAGAAACTTAAAATTTCGCACGGGTATTGATTATGTCATAAATAGGAAAAGCTAATGGGTCCTAACTCGATTATTCAATTCTATGTGCAAAAGAATTAGCGTCAAAATTTTACGTACGGAATCCAATTTTCTCACATAGAAACTTGAAATTTGGCACGAGCATTGCTTATGTCATAAATAGGAAAAGCTAATGGGTCCCAACTCCGTTATTTAATTCTAGGCACAAAAGAATTAGTGTCCAAGTTTTATGTACGGAATGTAATTTTCTCACATAGAAACTTAAAATTTGGCATGGGCATTGATTATGTCATAAATAGGAAAAACTAATGGGTCCCAACTCTATTTTTCAATTCTATGTGCAAAAGAATTAGCGTCCAAAGTTTACGTACGGAATCCAATATTCTCACATGGAAACTTGAAATTTGGCACAAGCATTGATTATGTCATAAATAGGAAAAGCTAAAGGGTCCCAACTCGATTATTCAATTCTATGCGCAAAAGAATTAGCGTCCCAATTTTACGTACAGAATCCAATTTTCTCACATAGAAACTTAAAATTTGGCACGGGCATTGAATATGTCCTAAATAGGAAAAACTAACGGGTCCCAACTCGATTATTCAATTCTATGCGCAAAAGAATTAGCGTCAAAATTTTACGTACGGAATGTATTATTCTCACTTTCCAGTGTCATAGAAACGTGAAATTTGGCACGAGCATTGATTATGTCATAAATAGGAAAAGCTAATGGGTCCCAACTCGATTATTCAATTCTATGTGCAAAAGAATTAGCGTGCAAATTTTACGTACAGAGTCCAATTATCTCACATAGAAACTGAAAATTTCGTACGGGCATTGAATATGTCCTAAACAGGAAAAACTAACGGGTCCCAACTCGATTATTCAATTCTATGCGCAAAAGAATTAGAGTCAAAATTTTACATACGAAATGTATTTTTCTTACTTTCCAGTGTCATAGAAACTTGAAATTTGGCACGAGCATTGATTATGTCATAAATAGGAAAAGCTAATGGGTCCCAACTCCGTTATTTAATTCTAGGCACAAAAAATTGCGTCCAAGTTTTATGTACGGAGTGTAATTTTCTCACATAGAAACTTAAAATTTGGCATGGGCATTGATTATGTCATAAATAGGAAAAGCTAATGGGTCCCTACTAGAGATGAGCGAACACGTTCGGCTCCGCCTCTTTTTCGCCCGAACACCGAACTTTGCGAACACTTCAGTGTTCGGGCGATAAAGTTCGGGGGCCGCCGTGGCAGCGCGGGGGGGTGCGGCGGGGAGTGGGGGGGAGAGGGAGAGAGAGAGGGCTCCCCCCTGTTCCCCGCTACTGCCGCCCGCGCCGCCGCGCATCTCCCCGCCCCCCGGCGGCACCCGGACACTTACGCGCGAACACTGCAGTGTTCGGCAAAGCCGGTGTCCGAGTGCGGATGTGTCCGTAACGGACACGTTCGCTCATCCCTAGTCCCTACTCGATTACTCAATTCTATGCGCAAAAAGAATTAGCGTCCAAATTTTACGTACGGAATGTTATTTTCTCACGTAGAAACTTAAAATTTGGCACGGGCATTGATTATGTCATAAATATGAAAAGCTAATGGGTCCTAACTCGATTATTCAATTCTAAGTGCAAAAGAATTAGCGTCAAAATTTTACGTACGGAATCCAATTTTCTCACATAGAAACTTGAAATTTGGCACGAGCATTGATTATGTCATAAATAGGAAAACCTAATGGGTCCCAACTCCGTTATTTAATTCTAGGCACAAAAGAATTAGCGTCCAAGTTTTATGTACGGTGTGTAATTTTCTCACATAGAAACTTAAAATTTGGCATGGGCATTGATTATGTCATAAATAGGAAAAGCTAATGGGTCCCAAATCGATTATTCAATTCTATGTGCAAAAGAATTAGCGTCCAAATTTTATGTACGGAATCCAATTTTCTCACATAGAAACTTGAAATTTGGCACGAGCATTGATTATGTCATAAATAGGAAAAAAGCTAATGGGTCCCAACTCGATTATTCAATTCTATGTGCAAAAGAATTAGCTTCCAAATTTTATGTACGGAATCCAATTTTCTCACATAGAAACTTGAAATTTGGCACGAGCATTGATTGTCATAAATAGGAAAAGCTAATGGGTCCCAACTCCGTTATTTAATTCTAGGCACAAAAGAATTAGCGTTCAAGTTTTATGTACGGAATGTAATTTTCTCACATGGAAACTTAAAATTTGGCATGGGCATTGATTATGTCATAAATAGGAAAAGCTAATGGGTCCCAACTCGATTATTCAATTCTATGTGCAAAAGAATTAGCGTCCAAATTTTACGTACAAAATCCAATTTTCTCACATAGAAACTTAAAATTTGGCACGGGCATTGAATATGTCCTAAATAGGAAAAACTAACGGGTCCCAACTCGATTATTCAATTCTATGCGCAATAGAATTAGTGTCAAAATTTTACGTACGGAATGTATTTTTCTCACTTTCCAGTGTCATAGAAACTTGAAATTTGGCACGAGCATTGATTATGTCATAAATAGGAAAAGCTAGTGGGTCCCAACTTCGTTATTTAATTCTATACACAAAAGAATTAACGTCCAAATTTTACGTATGGAATGTAATTTTCTCACATAGAAACTTAAAATTTGGCACGGGCATTGATTATGTCATAAATAGGAAAAGCTAATGGGTCCTAACTCGATTATTCAATTCTATGTGCAAAAGAATTAGCGTCCAAATTTTATGTACGGAATCCAATTTTCTCACATAGAAACTTGAAATTTGGCACGAGCATTGATTATGTCATAAATAGGAAAAGCTAATGGGTCCCAACTCGATTATTCAATTCTATGTGCAAAAGAATTAGCGTCTAAATTTTACATACAGAATCCAATTTTCTCACATAGAAACTTGAAATTCGGCACGAGCATTGATTATGTTATAAATAGGAAAAGCTAATGGGTCCCAACTCCGTTATTTAATTCTATGCGCAAAAGAATCAGCGTCCAAATTTTACGTACGGAATGTAATTTTCTCACAGAAACTTAAAATTTCGCACGGGTATTGATTATGTCATAAATAGGAAAAGCTAATGGGTCCTAATTCGATTATTCAATTCTATGTGCAAAAGAATTAGCGTCAAAATTTTACGTACGGAATCCAATTTTCTCACATAGAAACTTGAAATTTGGCACGAGCATTGATTATGTCATAAATAGGAAAAGCTAATGGGTCCCAACTCCGTTATTTAATTCTAGGCACAAAAGAATTAGTGTCCAAGTTTTATGTACGGAATGTAATTTTCTCACATAGAAACTTAAAATTTGGCATGGGCATTGATTATGTCATAAATAGGAAAAACTAATGGGTCCCAACTCTATTTTTCAATTCTATGTGCAAAAGAATTAGCGTCCAAATTTTATGTACGGAATCCAATTTTCTCACATGGAAACTTGAAATTTGGCACAAGCATTGATTATGTCATAAATAGGAAAAGCTAATGGGTCCCAACTCGATTATTCAATTCTATGCGCAAAAGAATTAGCGTCCCAATTTTACGTACAGAATCCAATTTTCTCACATAGAAACTTAAAATTTGGCACGGGCATTGAATATGTCCTAAATAGGAAAAACTAACGGGTCCCAACTCGATTATTCAATTCTATGCGCAAAAGAATTAGCGTCAAAATTTTACGTACGGAATGTATTTTTCTCACTTTCCAGTGTCATAGAAACGTGAAATTTGGCACGAGCATTGATTATGTCATAAATAGGAAAAGCTAATGGGTCCCAACTCGATTATTCAATTCTATGTGCAAAAGAATTAGCGTCCAAATTTTACGTACAGAATCCAATTTTCTCACATAGAAACTGAAAATTTGGCACGGGCATTGAATATGTCCTAAATAGTAAAAACTAACGGGTCCCAACTCGATTATTCAATTCTATGCGCAAAAGAATTAGCGTAAAAATTTTACGTACGGAATGTATTTTTCTCACTTTCCAGTGTCATAGAAACTTGAAATTTGGCACGAGCATTGATTATGTCATAAATAGGAAAAGCTAATGGGTCCCAACTCGATTATTCAATTCTATGCGCAAAAGAATTAGCGTCAAAATTTTACATACGGAATGTATTTTTCTCACTTTCCAGTGTCATAGAAACTTGAAATTTGGCACGAGCATTGATTATGTCATAAATAGGAAAAGCTAGTGGGTCCCAACTCCGTTATTTAATTCTATACGCAAAATAATTAGCGTCCAAATTTTACGTATGGAATGTAATTTTCTCACATAGAAACTTAAAATTTGGCACGGTCATTGATTATGTCATAAATAAGAAAAGCTAATGGGTCCTAATTCGATTATTCAATTCTATGTGCAAAAGAATTAGCGTCCAAATTTTATGTACGGAATCCAATTTTCTCACATAGAAACTTGAAATTTGGCACGAGCATTGATTATGTCATAAATAGGAAAAGCTAATGGGTCCCAACTCGATTATTCAATTCTATGTGCAAAAGAATTAGCGTCAAAATTTTACGTACGGAAACCAATTTTCTCACATAGAAACTTGAAATTTGGCACGAGCATTGCTTATGTCATAAATAGGAAAAGCTAATGGGTCCCTACTCCGTTATTTAATTCTATGCACAAAAGAATTAGTGTCCAAGTTTTATGTACGGAATGTAATTTTCTCACATAGAAACTTAAAATTTGGCATGGGCATTGATTATGTCATAAATAGGAAAAACTAATGGGTCCCAGCTCTATTTTTCAATTCTATGTGCAAAAGAATTAGCGTCCAAATTTTACGTACGGAATCCAATTTTCTCACATGGAAACTTGAAATTTGGCACAAGCATTGATTATGTCATAAATAGGAAAAGCTAATGGGTCCCAACTCGATTATTCAATTCTATGCGCAAAAGAATTAGCGTCCCAATTTTACGTACAGAATCCAATTTTCTCACATAGAAACTTAAAATTTGGCACGGGCATTGAATATGTCCTAAATAGGAAAAACTAACGGGTCACAACTCGATTATTCAATTCTATGCGCAAAAGGATTAGCGTCAAAATTTTACGTACGGAATTTATTTTTCTCACTTTCCAGTGTCATAGGAACGTGAAATTTGGCAAGAGCATTGATTATGTCATAAATAGGAAAAGCTAATGGGTCCCAACTCGATTATTCAATTCTATGCGCAAAAGAATTAGCGTCAAAATTTTACGTACGGAATGTATTTTTCTCACTTTCCAGTGTCATAGAAACGTGAAATATGGCACGAGCATTGATTATGTCATAAATAGGAAAAGCTAATGGGTCCCAACTGGATTATTCAATTCTATGTGCAAAAGAATTAGCGTCCAAATTTTACGTACGGAATCCAATTTTCTCACATAGAAACTTGAAATTTGGCACGAGCATTGCTTATGTCATAAATAGGAAAAGCTAATGGGTCCCAACTCGATTATTCAATTCTATGTGCAAAAGAATTAGCGTCTAAATTTTACATACAGAATCCAATTTTCTCACAAAGAAACTTGAAATTCGGCACGAGCATTGATTATGTTATAAATAGGAAAAGCTAATGGGTCCCAACTCCGTTATTTAATTCTATGCGCAAAAGAATCAGCGTCCAAATTTTACGTACGGAATGTAATTTTCTCACAGAAACTTAAAATTTCGCACGGGTATTGATTATGTCATAAATAGGAAAAGCTAATGGGTCCTAATTCGATTATTCAATTCTATGTGCAAAAGAATTAGCGTCAAAATTTTACGTACGGAATCCAATTTTCTCACATAGAAACTTGAAATTTGGCACGAGCATTGATTATGTCATAAATAGGAAAAGCTAATGGGTCCCAACTCCGTTATTTAATTCTAGGCACAAAAGAATTAGTGTCCAAGTTTTATGTACGGAATGTAATTTTCTCACATAGAAACTTAAAATTTGGCACGGGCATTGGATATGTCCTAAATAGCAAAAACTAACGGCTCCCAACTCAATTATTCAATTCTATGCGCAAAAGAATTAGCGTAAAAATTTTACATACGGAATGTATTTTTCTCACTTTCCAGTGTCATAGAAACTTGAAATTTGGCACGAGCATTGATTATGTCATAAATAGGAAAAGCTAGTGGGTCCCAACTCCGTTATTTAATTCTATACGCAAAAGAATTAGCGTCCAAATTTTACGTATGGAATGTAATTTTCTCACATAGAAACTTAAAATTTGGCACGGGCATTGATTATGTCATAAATAGGAAAAGCTAATGGGTCCTAACTCGATTATTCAATTCTATGTGCAAAAGAATTAGCGTCCAAATTTTATGTACGGAATCCAATTTTCTCACATAGAAACTTGAAATTTGGCACGAGCATTGATTATGTCATAAATAGGAAAAGCTAATTGGTCCCAACTCGATTATTCAATTCTATGTGCAAAAGAATTAGCGTCTAAATTTTACATACAGAATCCAATTTTCTCACATAGAAACTTGAAATTCGGCACGAGCATTGATTATGTCATAAATAGGAAAAGCTAATGGGTCCCAACTCCGTTATTTAATTCTATGCGCAAAAGAATCAGCGTCCAAATTTTACGTACGGAATGTAATTTTCTCACAGAAACTTAAAATTTCGCACGGGTATTGATTATGTCATAAATAGGAAAAGCTAATGGGTCCTAACTCGATTATTCAATTCTATGTGCAAAAGAATTAGCGTCAAAATTTTACGTACGGAATCCAATTTTCTCACATAGAAACTTGAAATTTGGCACGAGCATTGCTTATGTCATAAATAGGAAAAGCTAATGGGTCCCAACTCCGTTATTTAATTCTAGGCACAAAAGAATTAGTGTCCAAGTTTTATGTACGGAATGTAATTTTCTCAGATAGAAACTTAAAATTTGGCATGGGCATTGATTATGTCATAAATAGGAAAAACTAATGGGTCCCAACTCTATTTTTCAATTCTATGTGCAAAAGAATTAGCGTCCAAAGTTTACGTACGGAATCCAATTTTCTCACATGGAAACTTGAAATTTGGCACAAGCATTGATTATGTCATAAATAGGAAAAGCTAATGGGTCCCAACTCGATTATTCAATTCTATGCGCAAAAGAATTAGCGTCCCAATTTTACGTACAGAATCCAATTTTCTCACATAGAAACTTAAAATTTGGCACGGGCATTGAATATGTCCTAAATAGGAAAAACTAACGGGTCCCAACTCGATTATTCAATTCTATGCGCAAAAGAATTAGCGTCAAAATTTTACGTACGGAATGTATTATTCTCACTTTCCAGTGTCATAGAAACGTGAAATTTGGCACGAGCATTGATTATGTCATAAATAGGAAAAGCTAATGGGTCCCAACTCGATTATTCAATTCTATGTGCAAAAGAATTAGCGTGCAAATTTTACGTACAGAATCCAATTATCTCACATAGAAACTGAAAATTTGGCACGGGCATTGAATGTGTCCTAAACAGGAAAAACTAACGGGTCCCAACTCGATTATTCAATTCTATGCGCAAAAGAATTAGAGTCAAAATTTTACGTACAGAATCCAATTTTCTCTCATAGAAACTTGAAATTTGGCACGGACATTGACTATGTCATAAATAGGAAAAGCTAATGGGTCCCAACTCCGTTATTTAATTCTAGGCACAAAAGAATTAGTGTCCAAGTTTTATGTACGGAATGTAATTTTCTCACATAGAAACTTAAAATTTGGCATGGGCATTGATTATGTCATAAATAGGAAAAACTAATGGGTCCCAGCTCTATTTTTTAATTCTATGTGCAAAAGAATTAGCGTCCAAATTTTACGTACGGAATCCAATTTTCTCACATGGAAACTTGAAATTTGGCACAAGCATTTATTATGTCATAAATAGGAAAAGCTAATGGGTCCCAACTCGATTATTCAATTCTATGCGCAAAAGAATTAGCGTCCCAATTTTACGTACAGAATCCAATTTTCTCACATAGAAACTTAAAATTTGGCACGGGCATTGAATATGTCCTAAATAGGAAAAACTAAGGGGTCCCAACTCGATTATTCAATTCTATGCGCAAAAAAATTAGCGTCAAAATTTTACGTACGGAATGTATATTTCTCACTTTCCAGTGTCATAGGAACGTGAAATTTGGCACGAGCATTGATTATGTCATAAATAGGAAAAGCAAATAGGTCCCAACTCGATTATTCAATTCTATGCGCAAAAGAATTAGCGTCAAAATTTTACGTACGGAATGTATTTTTCTCACTTTCCAGTGTCATAGAAACGTGAAATATGGCACGAGCATTGATTATGTCATAAATAGGAAAAGCTAATGGGTCCCAACTGGATTATTCAATTCTATGTGCAAAAGAATTAGCGTCTAAATTTTACGTACAGAATCCAATTTTCTAACATAGAAACTTGAAATTCGGCACGAGCATTCATTATGTCATAAATAGGAAAAGCTAATGAATCCCAACTCCGTTATTTAATTCTATGCACAAAAGAATTAGCGTCCAAATTTTTTGTACGGAATGTAATTTTCTCACATAGAAACTTGAAATTTGGCATGAGCATTGATTATGTCATAAATAGGAAAAGCTAATGGGTCCGAACTCAATTATTCAATTCTATGCGCAAAAGAATTAGCGTCCAAATTTTACGTACACAATCTAATTTTCTCACATAGAAACTTAAAATTTGGCACGGGCATTGGATATGTCCTAAATAGCAAAAACTAACGGGTCCCAACTCGATTATTCAATTCTATGCGCAAAAGAATTAGCATCAAAATTTTACGTACAGAATGTATTTTTCTCACTTTCCAGTGTCATAGAAACGTGAAATTTGGCACGAGCATTGATTATGTCATAAACAGGAAAAGCTAATGTGTCCCAACTCGATTATTCAATTCTATGTGCAAAAGAATTAGCGTCCAAATTTTACGTACAGAATCCAATTTTCTCACATAGAAACTGAAAATTTGGCACGGGCATTGAATATGTCCTAAATAGTAAAAACTAACGGCTCCCAACTCGATTATTCAATTCTATGCGCAAAAGAATTAGCGTCAAAATTTTACATACGTAATGTATTTTTCTCACTTTCCAGTGTCATAGAAACTTGAAATTTGGCACGAGCATTGATTATGTCATAAATAGGAAAAGCTAGTGGGTCCCAACTCCGTTTTTTAATTCTATACGCAAAAGAATTAGCGTCCAAATTTTACGTATGGAATGTAATTTTCTCACATAGAAACTTAAAATTTGGCACGGGCATTGATTATGTCATAAATAGGAAAAGCTAATGGGTCCTAACTCGATTATTCAATTCTATGTGCAAAAGAATTAGCGTCCAAATTTTATGTACGGAATCCAATTTTCTCACATAGAAACTTGAAATTTGGCACGAGCATTGATTATGTCATAAATAGGAAAAGCTAATGGGTCCCAACTCGATTATTCAATTCTATGTGCAAAATAATTCGCGTCTAAATTTTACATACAGAATCCAATTTTCTCACATAGAAACTTGAAATTTGGCACGAGCATTGATTGTCATAAATAGGAAAAGCTAATGGGTCCCAACTCCGTTATTTAATTCTATGCACAAAAGAATCAGCGTCCAAATTTTACGTACGGAATGTAATTTTCTCACAGAAACTTAAAATTTCGCACGGGTATTGATTATGTCATAAATAGGAAAAGCTAAAGGGGCCTAACTCGATTATTCAATTCTATGTGCAAAAGAATTAGCGTCAAAATTTTACGTACGGAATCCAATTTTCTCACATACAAACTTGAAATTTGGCACGAGCATTGCTTATGTCATAAATAGGAAAAGCTAATGGGTCCCAACTCCGTTATTTAATTCTAGGCACAAAAGAATTAGTGTCCAAGTTTTATGTACGGAATGTAATTTTCTCACATAGAAACTTAAAATTTGTCATGGGCTTTGATTATGTCATAAATAGGAAAAACTAATGGGTCCCAACTAGGGATGAGCGAACGTGTCCGTTACGGACACATCCGCACCCGGACACCGGCTTTGGCGAACACTGCAGTGTTCACGCGTAAGTGTCCGGGTGCCGCCGGGGGGCGGGGAGATGCGCGGCGGCGCGGGCGGCAGTAGCGGGGAACAGGGGGGAGCCCTCTCTCTCTCCCTCTCCCCCCCGCTCCCCGCCGCACCCCCCCGCGCTGCCACGGCGGCCCCCGAACTTTTACGCCCGAACACTGAAGTGTTCGCAAAGTTCGGTGTTCGGGCGAAAAAGGGGCGGAGCCGAACGTGTTCGCTCATCTCTAGTCCCAACTCTATTTTTCAATTCTATGTGCAAAAGAATTAGCGTCCAAAGTTTACGTACGGAATCCAATTTTCTCACATGGAAACTTGAAATTTGGCACAAGCATTGATTATGTCATAAATAGGAAAAGCTAATGGGTCCCAACTCGATTATTCAATTCTATGCGCAAAAGAATTAGCGTCCCAATTTTACGTACAGAATCCAATTTTCTCACATAGAAACTTAAAATTTGGCACGGGCATTGAATATGTCCTAAATAGGAAAAACTAACGGGTCCCAACTCGATTATTCAATTCTATGCGCAAAAGAATTAGCGTCAAAATTTTTACGTACGGAATGTATTTTTCTCACTTTCCAGTGTCATAGAAACGTGAAATTTGGCACGAGCATTGATTATGTCATAAATAGGAAAAGCTAATGGGTCCCAACTCGATTATTCAATTCTATGTGCAAAAGAATTAGCGTGCAAATTTTACGTACAGAATCCAATTATCTCACATAGAAACTAAAAATTTGGCACGGGCATTGAATATGTCCTAAACAGGAAAAACTAACGGGTCTCAACTCGATTATTCAATTCTATGCGCAAAAGAATTAGTCAAAATTTTACATACGGAATGTATTTTTCTTACTTTCCAGTGTCATAGAAACTTGAAATTTGGCACGAGCATTGATTATGTCATAAATAGGAAAAGCTAATGGGTCCCAACTCCGTTATTCAATTCTATGTGCAAAAGAATTAGCGTCTAAATTTTACATACAGAATCCAATTTTCTCACATAGAAACTTGAAATTTGGCACGAGCATTGATTATGTCATAAATAGGAAAAGCTAATGGGTCCCAACTCCGTTATTTAATTCTATGCGCAAAAGAATCAGCGTCCAAATTTTACGTATGGAATGTAATTTTCTCACAGAAACTTAAAATTTCGCACGGGTATTGATTATGTCATAAATAGGAAAAGCTAATGGGTCCTAACTCGATTATTCAATTCTATGTGCAAAAGAATTAGCGTCAAAATTTTACGTACGGAATCCAATTTTCTCACATAGAAACTTGAAATTTGGCACGAGCATTGCTTATGTCATAAATAGGAAAAGCTAATGGGTCCCAACTCCGTTATTTAATTCTAGGCACAAAAGAATTAGTGTCCAAGTTTTATGTACGGAATGTAATTTTCTCACATAGAAACTTAAAATTTGGCATGGGCATTAATTATGTCATAAATAGGAAAAACTAATGGGTCCCAACTCTATTTTTCAATTCTATGTGCAAAAGAATTAGCGTCCAAAGTTTACGTACGGAATCCAATTTTCTCACATGGAAACTTGAAATTTGGCACAAGCATTGATTATGTCATAAATAGGAAAAGCTAAAGGGTCCCAACTCGATTATTCAATTCTATGCGCAAAAGAATTAGCGTCCCAATTTTACGTACAGAATCCAATTTTCTCACATAGAAACTTAAAATTTGGCACGGGCATTGAATATGTCCTAATTAGGAAAAACTAACGGGTCCCAACTCGATTATTCAATTCTATGCGCAAAAGAATTAGCGTCAAAATTTTACGTACGGAATGTATTATTCTCACTTTCCAGTGTCATAGAAACGTGAAATTTGGCACGAGCATTGATTATGTCATAAATAGGAAAAGCTAATGGGTCCCAACTCGATTATTCAATTCTATGTGCAAAAGAATTAGCGTGCAAATTTTACGTACAGAGTCCAATGATCTCACATAGAAACTGAAAATTTCGTACGGGCATTGAATATGTCCTAAACAGGAAAAACTAACGGGTCCCAACTCGATTATTCAATTCTATGCGCAAAAGAATTAGAGTCAAAATTTTACATACTAAATGTATTTTTCTTACTTTCCAGTGTCATAGAAACTTGAAATTTGGCACGAGCATTGATTATGTCATAAATAGGAAAAGCTAATGGGTCCCAACTCCGTTATTTAATTCTAGGCACAAAAAATTGCGTCCAAGTTTTATGTACGGAGTGTAATTTTCTCACATAGAAACTCAAAATTTGGCATGGGCATTGATTATGTCATAAATAGGAAAAGCTAATGGGTCCCTACTAGAGATGAGCGAACACGTTCGGCTCCGCCTCTTTTTCGCCCGAACACCGAACTTTGCGAACACTTCAGTGTTCGGGCGATAAAGTTCGGGGGCCGCCGTGGCAGCGCGGGGGGGTGCGGCGGGGAGTGGGGGGGAGAGGGAGAGAGAGAGGGCTCCCCCCTGTTCCCCGCTACTGCCGCCCGCGCCGCCGCGCATCTCCCTGCCCCCCGGCGGCACCCGGACACTTACGCGCGAACACTGCAGTGTTCGGCAAAGCCGGTGTCCGAGTGCGGATGTGTCCGTAACGGACACGTTCGCTCATCCCTAGTCCCTACTCGATTACTCAATTCTATGCGCAAAAGAATTAGCGTCCAAATTTTACGTACGGAATGTTATTTTCTCACGTAGAAACTTAAAATTTGGCACGGGCATTGATTATGTCATAAATATGAAAAGCTAATGGGTCCTAACTCGATTATTCAATTCTAAGTGCAAAAGAATTAGCGTCAAAATTTTACGTACGGAATCCAATTTTCTCACATAGAAACTTGAAATTTGGCACGAGCATTGATTATGTCATAAATAGGAAAAGCTAATGGGTCCCAACTCCGTTATTTAATTCTAGGCACAAAAGAATTAGCGTCCAAGTTTTATGTACGGTGTGTAATTTTCTCACATAGAAACTTAAAATTTGGCATGGGCATTGATTATGTCATAAATAGGAAAAGCTAATGGGTCCCAAATCGATTATTCAATTCTATGTGCAAAAGAATTAGCGTCCAAATTTTATGTACGGAATCCAATTTTCTCACATAGAAACTTGAAATTTGGCACGAGCATTGATTATGTCATAAATAGGAAAAGCTAATGGGTCCCAACTCGATTATTCAATTCTATGTGCAAAAGAATTAGCGTCCAAATTTTACGTACAAAATCCAATTTTCTCACATAGAAACTTAAAATTTGGCACGGGCATTGAATATGTCCTAAATAGGAAAAACTAACGGATCCCAACTCGATTTTTCAATTCTATGTGCAAAACAAATAGCGTCAAAATTTTACGTACGGAATGTATTTTTCTCACTTTCCAGTGTCATAGAAGCGTGACATTTGGCACGAGCATTGATTATGTCATAAATAGGATAAGCTAATGGGTCCCAACTCGATTATTCAATTCTATGTGCAAAAGAATTAGCGTCTAAATTTTTCGTACACAATCCAATTTTCTCACATTAAAAACTTGAAATTTGGCACGAGCATTGATTATGTCATAAATAGGAAAAGCTAATGGGTCCCAACTCCGTTATTTAATTCTATGCGCAAAAGAATCAGCGTCCAAATTTTACGTACGGAATGTAATTTTCTCACAGAAACTTGAAATTTGGCACGAGCATTGATTATGTCATAAATAGGAAAAGCTAATGGGTCCCAACTCGATTATTCAATTCTATGTGCAAAAGAATTAGCGTCAAAATTTTACGTACGGAATCCAATTTTCTCACATAGAAACTTAAAATTTGGCACAAACATTGATTATGTCATAAATAGGAAAAGCTAATGGGTCCCAAATCGATTATTCAATTCTATGTGCAAAAGAATTAGCGTCCAAATTTTATGTACGGAATCCAATTTTCTCACATAGAAACTTGAAATTTGGCACGAGCATTGATTATGTCATAAATAGGAAAAGCTAATGGGTCCCAACTCGATTATTCAATTCTATGTGCAAAAGAATTAGCTTCCAAATTTTATGTACGGAATCCAATTTTCTCACATAGAAACTTGAAATTTGGCACGAGCATTGATTATGTCATAAATAGGAAAAGCTAATGGTTCCCAACTCGATTATTCAATTCTATGCGCATATGAAAAAAGTGTCCAAACTTTACGTACAGAATCCAATTTTCTCACATAGAAACTTAAAATTTGGCACGGGCATTGGATATGTCCTAAATAGGAAAAACTAACGGGTCCCAACTCGATTATTCAATTCTATGCGCAAAAGAATTAGCGTCAAAAATTTTCGTAAGAAATGTATTTTTCTCACTTTCCAGTGTCATAGAAACTTGAAATTTGGCACGAGCATTGATTATGTCATAAATAGGAAAAGCTAATGGGTCCCAACTCCGTTATTTAATTCTAGGCACATAAAATTAGCGTCCAAGTTTTATGTACGGAGTGTAATTTTCTCACATAGAAACTTAACATTTGGCATGGGCATTGATTATGTCATAAATAGGAAAAGCTAATGGGTCCCAACTCGATTACTCAATTCTATGCGCAAAAGAATTAGTGTCCAAATTTTACGTACGGAATGTAATTTTCTCACGTAGAAACTTAAAATTTGGCACGGGCATTGACTATGTCATAAATAGGAAAAGCTAATGGGTCCTAACTCGATTATTCAATTCTATGTGCAAAAGAATTAGCGTCAAAATTTTACGTACGGAATCCAATTTTCTCACATAGAAACTTGAAATTTGGCACGAGCATTGATTATGTCATAAATAGGAAAACCTAATGGGTCCCAACTCCGTTATTTAATTCTAGGCACAAAAGAATTAGCGTCCAAGTTTTATGTACGGAGTGTAATTTTCTCACATAGAAACTTAAAATTAGGCATGGGCATTGATTATGTCATAAATACGAAAAGCTAATGGGTCCTAACTCGATTACTCAATTCTATGCGCAAAAGAATTAGCGTCCAAATTTTACGTACGGAATGTAATTTTCTCACGTAGAAACTTTAAATTTGGCACGGGCATTGATTATGTCATAAATACGAAAAGCTAATGGGTCCTAACTCGATTATTCAATTCTATGTGCAAAAGAATTAGCGTCAAAATTTTACGTACGGAATCCAATTTTCTCACATAGAAACTTGAAATTTGGCACGAGCATTGATTATGTCATAAATAGGAAAAGCTAATGGGTCCCAACTCCGTTATTTAATTCTAGCCACAAAAGAATTAGCGTCCAAGTTTTATGTACGGAGTGTAATTTTCTCACATAGAAACTTAAAATTTGGCATGGGCATTGATTATGTCATAAATAGGAAAAGCTAATGGGTCCCAAATCGATTATTCAATTCTATGTACAAAAGAATTAGCGTCCAAATTTTATGTACGGAATCCAATTTTCTCACATAGAAACTAGAAATTTGGCACGAGCATTGATTATGTCATAAATAGGAAAAACTAACGGGTCCCAACTCGATTTTTCAATTTTATGCGCAAAACAAATAGCGTCAAAATTTTACGTACGGAATGTATTTTTCTCACTTTCCAGTGTTATAGAAGCGTGAAATTTGGCACGAGCATTGATTATGTCATAAATAGGAAAAGCTAATGGGTCCCAACTCGATTATTCAATTCTATGTGCAAAAGAATTAGCGTCCAAATTTACGTACAGAATCCAATTTTCTCACATGGAAACTTAAAATTTGGCACGAGCATTGATTATGTCATAAATAGGAAAAGATAATGGGTCCCAACTCGATTATTCAATTCTATGCGCAAAAGAATTAGCGTCCAAATTTTACGTACAGAATCCAATTTTCTCACATAGAAACTTAAAATTTTGCACGGGCATTGAATGTTTCCTAAATAGGAAAAACTAACGGGTTCCAACTCGATTTTTCAATTCTATGCGCAAAAGAATTAGCGTCAAAATTTTCCGTACGGAATGTATTTTTCTCACTTTCCAGTGTCACAGGAAACGTGAAATTTGGCACGAGCATTGAATATGTCATAAAAAGGAAAAGCCAATGGGTCCCAACTCGATTATTCAATTCTATGCGCAAAAGAATTAGCGTCCCAATTTTACGTACAGAATCCAATTTTCTCACATAGAAACTTAAAATTTGGCACGGGCATTGAATATGTCCTAAATAGGAAAAACTAACGGGTCCCAACTCAGAAATTCAATTCTATGCGCAAAAGAATTAGCGTCAAAATTTTACGTACGGAATGCATTTTTCTCACTTTCCAGTGTCATAGAAACGTGAAATTTGGCACGAGCACTGATTATGTCATAAATAGGAAAAGCTAATGGGTCCCAACTCGATTATTCAATTCTATGTGCAAAAGAATTAGCGTGCAAATTTTACGTACAGAATCCAATTTTCTCACATAGAAACTGAAAATTTGGCACGGGCATTGAATATGTCCTAAACAGGAAAAACTAACGGGTCCCAACTCGATTATTCAATTCCATGCGCAAAAGAATTAGCGTCAAAATTTTACATACGGAATGTATTTTTCTCACTTTCCAGTGTCATAGAAACTTGAAATTTGGCACGAGCATTGATTATATCATAAATAGGAAAACCTAATGGGTCCCAACTCCGTTATTTAATTCTAGCCACAAAAGAATTAGCGTCCAAGTTTTATGTACGGCGCGTAATTTCCTCACATAGAAACTTAAAATTTGGCATGGGCATTGATTATGTCATAAATAGGAAAAGCTAATGGGTCCCAACTCGATTACTCAATTCTATGCGCAAAAGAATTAGCGTCCAAATTTTACGTACGGAATGTAATTTTCTCACGTAGAAACTTAAAATTTGGCACGGGCATTGATTATGTCATAAATAGGAAAAGCTAATGGGTCCTAACTCGATTATTCAATTCTATATGCAAAAGAATTAGCGTCCAAATTTTACGTACAGAATCCAATTTTCTCACATGGAAACTTGAAATTTGGCACGAGCATTGATTATGTCATAAATAGGAAAAGCTAATGGTTCCCAACTCGATTATTCAATTCTATGCGCAAAAGAATAAAGCCACCAACTTTTACGTACAGAATCCAATTTTCTCACATAGAAACTTAAAATTTGGCACGGGCATTGGATATGTCCTAAATAAGAAAAACTAATGGGTCCCAACTCGATTATTCAATTCTATGCGCAAAAGAATTGGCGTCAAAAATTTACGTACGGAATGTATTTTTCTCACTTTCCAGTGTCATAGAAACTTGAAATTTGGCACGAGCATTGATTATGTCCTAAATAGGAAAAACTAATGGGTCCTAACTCGATTATTCAATTCTATGTGCAAAAGAATTAGCGTCAAAATTTTACGTACGGAATCCAATTTTCTCACATAGAAACTTGAAATTTGGCACGAGCATTGATTATGTCATAAATAGGAAAACCTAATGGGTCCCAACTCCGTTATTTAATTCTAAGCACAAAAGAATTAGCGTCCAAGTTTTATGTACGGAGTGTAATTTTCGCACATAGAAACTTAAAATTTGGCATGGGCATTGATTATGTCATAAATACGAAAAGCTATTGGGTCCCAACTCGATTACTCAATTCTATGCGCAAAAGAATTAGCGTCCAAATTTTACGTACGGAATGTAATTTTCTCAAGTAGAAACTTAAAATTTGGCACGAGCATTGATTATGTCATAAATAGGAAAAGCTAATGGGTCCCAACTCCGTAATTTAATTCTAGCCACAAAAGAATTAGCGTCCAAGTTTTATGTATGGAGTGTAATTTTCTCACATAGTAACTTAAAATTTGGCATGGGCATTGATTATGTCATAAATAGGAAAAGCTAATGGGTCGCAAATCGATTATTCAGTTCTATGTGCAAAAGAATTAGCGTCAAAATTTTACGTACGGAATGTATTTTTCTCACTTTCGTGTGTCATAGAAGCGTGAAATTTGGCACGAGCATTGATTATGTCATAAATAGGAAAAGCTAATGGGTCCCAACTCGATTATTCAATTCTATCTGCAAAAGAATTAGCGTCTAAATTTTACGTACAGAATCCAATTTTCTAACATAGAAACTTGAAATTCGGCACGAGCATTCATTATGTCATAAATAGGAAAAGCTAATGAGTCCCAACTCCGTTATTTAATTCTATGCACAAAAGAATTAGCGTCCAAATTTTTTGTACAGAATGTAATTTTCTCACATAGAAACTTGAAATTTGGCATGAGCATTGATTATGTCATAAATAGGAAAAGCTAATGGGTCCCAACTCAATTATTCAATTCTATGCGCAAAAGAATTAGCGTCCAAATTTTACGTACAGAATCCAATTTTCTCACATAGAAACTTAAAATTTGCCACGGGCATTGGATATGTCCTAAATAGCAAAAACTAATGGGTCCCAACTCGATTATTCAATTCTATGCGCAAAAGAATTAGCATCAAAATTTTCCGTACGGAATGTATTTTTCTCACTTTCCAGTGTCACAGGAAACGTGAAATTTGATACGAGCATTGAATATGTCATAAATAGGAAAAGCCAATGGGACCCAACTCGATTATTCAATTCTATGCGCAAAAGAATTAGCGTCCCAATTTTACGTACAGAATCCAATTTTCTCACATAGAAACTTAAAATTTGGCACGGGCATTGAATATGTCCTAAACAGGAAAAACTAACGGGTCCCAACTCGATTATTCAATTCTATGCGCAAAAGAATTAGCGTCAAAATTTTACGTACGGAATGTATTTTTCTCACTTTCCAGTGTCATAGAAACGTGAAATTTGGCACGAGCATTGATTATGTCATAAATAGGAAAAGCTAATGGGTCCCAACTCGATTATTCAATTCTATGTGCAAAAGAATTAGCGTGCAAATTTTACGTACACTATCCAATTTTCTCACATAGAAACTGAAAATTTGGCACGGGCATTGAAAATGTCCTAAACAGGAAAAACTAACGGGTCCCAACTCGATTATTCAATTCTATGCGCAAAAGAATTAGCGTCAAAATTTTACATACGGAATGTATTTTTCTCACTTTCCAGTGTCATAGAAACTTGAAATTTGGCACGAGCATTGATTATGTCATAAATAGGAAAACCTAATGGGTCCCAACTCCGTTATTTAATTCTAGCCACAAAAGAATTAGCGTCCAAGTTTTATGTACGGAGTGTAGTTTCCTCACATAGAAACTTAAAATTTGGCATGGGCATTGATTATGTCATAAATAGGAAAAGCTAATGGGTCCCAACTCGATTACTCAATTCTATGCGCAAAAGAATTAGCGTCCAAATTTTACGTACGGAATGTAATTTTTGTCACGTAGAAACTTAAAATTTGGCACGGGCATTGATTATGTCATAAATAGGAAAAGCTAATGGGTCCTAACTCGATTATTCAATTCTATATGCAAAAGAATTAGCGTCCAAATTTTACGTACAGAATCCAATTTTCTCACATGGAAACTTGAAATTTGGCACGAGCATTGATTATGTCATAAATAGGAAAAGCTAATGGTTCCCAACTCGATTATTCAATTCTATGCGCAAAAGAATAAAGCGTCCAAATTTTACGTACAGAATCCAATTTTCTCACATAGAAACTTAAAATTTGGCACGGGCATTGGATATGTCCTAAATAGGAAAAACTAACGGGTCCCAACTCGATTATTCAATTCTATGCGCAAAAGAATTAGCGTCAAAAATTTACGTACGGAATGTATTTTTCTCACTTTCCAGTGTCATAGAAACTTGAAATTTGGCACGAGCATTGATTATGTCATAAATAGGAAAAGCTAATGGGTCCCCACTCCGTAATTTAATTCTAGCCACAAAAGAATTAGCGTCCAAGTTTTATGTATGGAGTGTAATTTTCTCACATAGAAACTTAAAATTTGGCATGGGCATTGATTATGTCATAAATAGGAAAAGCTAATGGGTCCCAAATCGATTATTCAATTCTATGTGCAAAAGAATTAGCGTCCAAATTTTATGTACGGAATCCAATTTTCTCACATAGAAACTTGAAATTTGGCACGAGCATTGATTATGTCATAAATAGGAAAAACTAACGGGTCCCAACTCGATTTTTCAATTCTATGCGCAAAACAAATAGCGTCAAAATTTTACGTACGGAATGTATTTTTCTCACTTTCGTGTGTCATAGAAGCGTAAAATTTGGCACGAGCATTGATTATGTCATAAATAGGAAAAGCTAATGGGTCCCAACTCGATTATTCAATTCTATCTGCAAAAGAATTAGCGTCTAAATTTTACGTACAGAATCCAATTTTCTAACATAGAAACTTGAAATTCGGCACGAGCATTCATTATGTCATAAATAGGAAAAGCTAATGAGTCCCAACTCCGTTATTTAATTCTATGCACAAAAGAATTAGCGTCCAAATTTTTTGTACGGAATGTAATTTTCTCACATAGAAACTTGAAATTTGGCATGAGCATTGATTATGTCATAAATAGGAAAAGCTAATGGGTCCCAACTCAATTATTCAATTCTATGCGCAAAAGAATTAGCGTCCAAATTTTACGTACAGAATCCAATTTTCTCACATAGAAACTTAAAGGGGTTGTCCCGCGCCGAAACGGGGTTTTTTTTTTTTTCAACCCCCCCCCCCGTTCGGCGCGAGACAACCCCGATGCAGGGACGTACAGAAGGCTCACCGGAGCGCTTACCTTAATCCCCGCGCTCCGGTGACTTCTATACTTACCTGTGAAGATGGCCGCCGGGATCCTCTGCCTCCGTGGACCGCAGCTCTTCTGTGCGGTCCATTGCCGATTCCAGCCTCCTGATTGGCTGGAATCGGCACGTGACGGGGCGGAGCTACACGGAGCTACACGGAGCCCCATAGAGAACAGGAGAAGACCTGGACTGCGCAAGCGCGGCTAATTTGGCCATCGGAGGGCGAAAATTAGTCGGCTCCATGGAGACGAGGACGCTAGCAACGGAGCAGGTAAGTAAAAAACTTTTTATAACTTCTGTATGGCTCATAATTAATGCACAATGTACATTACAAAGTGCATTAATATGGCCATACAGAAGTGTATAGACCCACTTGCTGCCGCGGGACAACCCCTTTAAAATTTGGCACGGGCATTGGATATGTCCTAAATAGCAAAAACTAACGGGTCCCAACTCGATTATTCAATTCTATGCGCAAAAGAATTAGCGTCAAAATTTTACGTACAGAATGTATTTTTCTCACTTTCCAGTGTCATAGAAACGTGAAATTTGGCACGAGCATTGATTATGTCATAAACAGGAAAAGCTAATGTGTCCCAACTCGATTATTCAATTCTATGTGCAAAAGAATTAGCGTCCAAATTTTACGTACAGAATTCAATTTTCTCACATAGAAACTTAAAATTTGGCACGGGCATTGAATATGTCCTAAATAGTAAAAACTAACGGCTCCCAACTCGATTATTCAATTCTATGCGCAAAAGAATTAGCGTAAAAATTTTACATACATTCGGAATGTATTTTTCTCACTTTCCAGTGTCATAGAAACTTGAAATTTGGCACGAGCATTGATTATGTCATAAATAGGAAAAGCTAGTGGGTCCCAACTCCGTTATTTAATTCTATACGCAAAAGAATTAGCGTCCAAATTTTACGTATGGAATGTAATTTTCTCACATAGAAACTTAAAATTTGGCACGGGCATTGATTATGTCATAAATAGGAAAAGCTAATGGGTCCTAACTCGATTATTCAATTCTATGTGCAAAAGAATTAGCGTCCAAATTTTATGTACGGAATCCAATTTTCTCACATAGAAACTTGAAATTTGGCACGAGCATTGATTATGTCATAAATAGGAAAAGCTAATGGGTCCCAACTCGATTATTCAATTCTATGTGCAAAAGAACTAGCGTCTAAATTTTACATACAGAATCCAATTTTCTCACATAGAAACTTGAAATTTGGCACGAGCATTGATTATGTCATAAATAGGAAAAGCTAATGGGTCCCAACTCCGTTATTTAATTCTATGCGCAAAAGAATCAGCGTCCAAATTTTACGTACGGAATGTAATTTTCTCACAGAAACTTAAAATTTCGCACGGGTATTGATTATGTCATAAATAGGAAAAGCTAATGGGTCCTAACTCGATTATTCAATTCTATGTGCAAAAGAATTAGCGTCAAAATTTTACGTATGGAATCCAATTTTCTCACATAGAAACTTGAAATTTGGCACGAGCATTGCTTATGTCATAAATAGGAAAAGCTAATGGGTCCCAACTCCGTTATTTAATTCTAGGCACAAAAGAATTAGCGTCCAAGTTTTATGTACGGAATGTAATTTTCTCACATAGAAACTTAAAATTTGGCATGGGCATTGATTATGTCATAAATAGGAAAAACTAATGGGTCCCAACTCTATTTTTCAATTCTATGTGCAAAACAAATAGCGTCAAAATTTTACGTACGGAATGTATTTTTCTCACTTTCGTGTGTCATAGAAGCGTGAAATTTGGCACGAGCATTGATTATGTCATAAATAGGAAAAGCTAATGGGTCCCAACTCGATTATTCAATTCTATCTGCAAAAGAATTAGCGTCTAAATTTTACGTACAGAATCCAATTTTCTAACATAGAAACTTGAAATTCGGCACGAGCATTCATTATGTCATAAATAGGAAAAGCTAATGAGTCCCAACTCCGTTATTTAATTCTATGCACAAAAGAATTAGCGTCCAAATTTTTTGTACGGAATGTAATTTTCTCACATAGAAACTTGAAATTTGGCATGAGCATTGATTATGTCATAAATAGGAAAAGCTAATGGGTCCCAACTCAATTATTCAATTCTATGCGCAAAAGAATTAGCGTCCAAATTTTACGTACAGAATCCAATTTTCTCACATAGAAACTTAAAATTTGGCACGGGCATTGGATATGTCCTAAATAGCAAAAACTAACGGGTCCCAACTCGATTATTCAATTCTATGCGCAAAAGAATTAGCATCAAAATTTTCCGTACGGAATGTATTTTTCTCACTTTCCAGTGTCACAGGAAACGTGAAATTTGATACGAGCATTGAATATGTCATAAATAGGAAAAGCCAATGGGACCCAACTCGATTATTCAATTCTATGCGCAAAAGAATTAGCGTCCCAATTTTACGTACAGAATCCAATTTTCTCACATAGAAACTTAAAATTTGGCACGGGCATTGAATATGTCCTAAACAGGAAAAACTAACGGGTCCCAACTCGATTATTCAATTCTATGCGCAAAAGAATTAGCGTCAAAATTTTACGTACGGAATGTATTTTTCTCACTTTCCAGTGTCATAGAAACGTGAAATTTGGCACGAGCATTGATTATGTCATAAATAGGAAAAGCTAATGGGTCCCAACTCGATTATTCAATTCTATGTGCAAAAGAATTAGCGTGCAAATTTTACGTACAGAATCCAATTTTCTCACATAGAAACTGAAAATTTGGCACGGGCATTGAAAATGTCCTAAACAGGAAAAACTAACGGGTCCCAACTCGATTATTCAATTCTATGCGCAAAAGAATTAGCGTCAAAATTTTACATACGGAATGTATTTTTCTCACTTTCCAGTGTCATAGAAACTTGAAATTTGGCACGAGCATTGATTATGTCATAAATAGGAAAACCTAATGGGTCCCAACTCCGTTATTTAATTCTAGCCACAAAAGAATTAGCGTCCAAGTTTTATGTACGGAGTGTAGTTTCCTCACATAGAAACTTAAAATTTGGCATGGGCATTGATTATGTCATAAATAGGAAAAGCTAATGGGTCCCAACTCGATTACTCAATTCTATGCGCAAAAGAATTAGCGTCCAAATTTTACGTACGGAATGTAATTTTCTCACGTAGAAACTTAAAATTTGGCACGGTCATTGATTATGTCATAAATAGGAAAAGCTAATGGGTCCTAACTCGATTATTCAATTCTATATGCAAAAGAATTAGCGTCCAAATTTTACGTACAGAATCCAATTTTCTCACATGGAAACTTGAAATTTGGCACGAGCATTGATTATGTCATAAATAGGAAAAGCTAATGGTTCCCAACTCGATTATTCAATTCTATGCGCAAAAGAATAAAGCGTCCAAATTTTACGTACAGAATCCAATTTTCTCACATAGAAACTTAAAATTTGGCACGGGCATTGGATATGTCCTAAATAGGAAAAACTAACGGGTCCCAACTCGATTATTCAATTCTATGCGCAAAAGAATTAGCGTCAAAAATTTACGTACGGAATGTATTTTTCTCACTTTCCAGTGTCATAGAAACTTGAAATTTGGCACGAGCATTGATTATGTCATAAATAGGAAAAGCTAATGGGTCCCCACTCCGTAATTTAATTCTAGCCACAAAAGAATTAGCGTCCAAGTTTTATGTATGGAGTGTAATTTTCTCACATAGAAACTTAAAATTTGGCATGGGCATTGATTATGTCATAAATAGGAAAAGCTAATGGGTCCCAAATCGATTATTCAATTCTATGTGCAAAAGAATTAGCGTCCAAATTTTATGTACGGAATCCAATTTTCTCACATAGAAACTTGAAATTTGGCACGAGCATTGATTATGTCATAAATAGGAAAAACTAACGGGTCCCAACTCGATTTTTCAATTCTATGCGCAAAACAAATAGCGTCAAAATTTTACGTACGGAATGTATTTTTCTCACTTTCGTGTGTCATAGAAGCGTAAAATTTGGCACGAGCATTGATTATGTCATAAATAGGAAAAGCTAATGGGTCCCAACTCGATTATTCAATTCTATCTGCAAAAGAATTAGCGTCTAAATTTTACGTACAGAATCCAATTTTCTAACATAGAAACTTGAAATTCGGCACGAGCATTCATTATGTCATAAATAGGAAAAGCTAATGAGTCCCAACTCCGTTATTTAATTCTATGCACAAAAGAATTAGCGTCCAAATTTTTTGTACGGAATGTAATTTTCTCACATAGAAACTTGAAATTTGGCATGAGCATTGATTATGTCATAAATAGGAAAAGCTAATGGGTCCCAACTCAATTATTCAATTCTATGCGCAAAAGAATTAGCGTCCAAATTTTACGTACAGAATCCAATTTTCTCACATAGAAACTTAAAGGGGTTGTCCCGCGCCGAAACGGGGTTTTTTTTTTTTTCAACCCCCCCCCCGTTCGGCGCGAGACAACCCCGATGCAGGGACGTACAGAAGGCTCACCGGAGCGCTTACCTTAATCCCCGCGCTCCGGTGACTTCTATACTTACCTGTGAAGATGGCCGCCGGGATCCTCTGCCTCCGTGGACCGCAGCTCTTCTGTGCGGTCCATTGCCGATTCCAGCCTCCTGATTGGCTGGAATCGGCACGTGACGGGGCGGAGCTACACGGAGCTACACGGAGCCCCATAGAGAACAGGAGAAGACCTGGACTGCGCAAGCGCTGCTAATTTGGCCATCGGAGGGCGAAAATTAGTCGGCTCCATGGAGACGAGGACGCTAGCAACGGAGCAGGTAAGTAAAAAACTTTTTATAACTTCTGTATGGCTCATAATTAATGCACAATGTACATTACAAAGTGCATTAATATGGCCATACAGAAGTGTATAGACCCACTTGCTGCCGCGGGACAACCCCTTTAAAATTTGGCACGGGCATTGGATATGTCCTAAATAGCAAAAACTAACGGGTCCCAACTCGATTATTCAATTCTATGCGCAAAAGAATTAGCGTCAAAATTTTACGTACAGAATGTATTTTTCTCACTTTCCAGTGTCATAGAAACGTGAAATTTGGCACGAGCATTGATTATGTCATAAACAGGAAAAGCTAATGTGTCCCAACTCGATTATTCAATTCTATGTGCAAAAGAATTAGCGTCCAAATTTTACGTACAGAATTCAATTTTCTCACATAGAAACTTAAAATTTGGCACGGGCATTGAATATGTCCTAAATAGTAAAAACTAACGGCTCCCAACTCGATTATTCAATTCTATGCGCAAAAGAATTAGCGTAAAAATTTTACATACATTCGGAATGTATTTTTCTCACTTTCCAGTGTCATAGAAACTTAAAATTTGGCACGAGCATTGATTATGTCATAAATAGGAAAAGCTAGTGGGTCCCAACTCCGTTATTTAATTCTATACGCAAAAGAATTAGCGTCCAAATTTTACGTATGGAATGTAATTTTCTCACATAGAAACTTAAAATTTGGCACGGGCATTGATTATGTCATAAATAGGAAAAGCTAATGGGTCCTAACTCGATTATTCAATTCTATGTGCAAAAGAATTAGCGTCCAAATTTTATGTACGGAATCCAATTTTCTCACATAGAAACTTGAAATTTGGCACGAGCATTGATTATGTCATAAATAGGAAAAGCTAATGGGTCCCAACTCGATTATTCAATTCTATGTGCAAAAGAACTAGCGTCTAAATTTTACATACAGAATCCAATTTTCTCACATAGAAACTTGAAATTTGGCACGAGCATTGATTATGTCATAAATAGGAAAAGCTAATGGGTCCCAACTCCGTTATTTAATTCTATGCGCAAAAGAATCAGCGTCCAAATTTTATGTACGGAATGTAATTTTCTCACAGAAACTTAAAATTTCGCACGGGTATTGATTATGTCATAAATAGGAAAAGCTAATGGGTCCTAACTCGATTATTCAATTCTATGTGCAAAAGAATTAGCGTCAAAATTTTACGTACGGAATCCAATTTTCTCACATAGAAACTTGAAATTTGGCACGAGCATTGCTTATGTCATAAATAGGAAAAGCTAATGGGTCCCAACTCCGTTATTTAATTCTAGGCACAAAAGAATTAGTGTCCAAGTTTTATGTACGGAATGTAATTTTCTCACATAGAAACTTAAAATTTGGCATGGGCATTGATTATGTCATAAATAGGAAAAACTAATGGGTCCCAACTCTATTTTTCAATTCTATGTGCAAAACAAATAGCGTCAAAATTTTACGTACGGAATGTATTTTTCTCACTTTCGTGTGTCATAGAAGCGTGAAATTTGGCACGAGCATTGATTATGTCATAAATAGGAAAAGCTAATGGGTCCCAACTCGATTATTCAATTCTATCTGCAAAAGAATTAGCGTCTAAATTTTACGTACAGAATCCAATTTTCTAACATAGAAACTTGAAATTCGGCACGAGCATTCATTATGTCATAAATAGGAAAAGCTAATGAGTCCCAACTCCGTTATTTAATTCTATGCACAAAAGAATTAGCGTCCAAATTTTACGTACAGAATCCAATTTTCTCACATAGAAACTTAAAATTTGGCACGGGCATTGGATATGTCCTAAATAGCAAAAACTAACGGGTCCCAACTCGATTATTCAATTCTATGCGCAAAAGAATTAGCATCAAAATTTTCCGTACGGAATGTATTTTTCTCACTTTCCAGTGTCACAGGAAACGTGAAATTTGATACGAGCATTGAATATGTCATAAATAGGAAAAGCCAATGGGACCCAACTCGATTATTCAATTCTATGCGCAAAAGAATTAGCGTCCCAATTTTACGTACAGAATCCAATTTTCTCACATAGAAACTTAAAATTTGGCACGGGCATTGAATATGTCCTAAACAGGAAAAACTAATGGGTCCCAACTCGATTATTCAATTCTATGCGCAAAAGAATTAGCGTCAAAATTTTACGTACGGAATGTATTTTTCTCACTTTCCAGTGTCATAGAAACGTGAAATTTGGCACGAGCATTGATTATGTCATAAATAGGAAAAGCTAATGGGTCCCAACTCGATTATTCAATTCTATGTGCAAAAGAATTAGCGTGCAAATTTTACGTACAGAATCCAATTTTCTCACATAGAAACTGAAAATTTGGCACGGGCATTGAAAATGTCCTAAACAGGAAAAACTAACGGGTCCCAACTCGATTATTCAATTCTATGCGCAAAAGAATTAGCGTCAAAATTTTACATACGGAATGTATTTTTCTCACTTTCCAGTGTCATAGAAACTTGAAATTTGGCACGAGCATTGATTATGTCATAAATAGGAAAACCTAATGGGTCCCAACTCCGTTATTTAATTCTAGCCACAAAAGAATTAGCGTCCAAGTTTTATGTACGGAGTGTAATTTCCTCACATAGAAACTTAAAATTTGGCATGGGCATTGATTATGTCATAAATAGGAAAAGCTAATGGGTCCCAACTCGATTACTCAATTCTATGTGCAAAAGAATTAGCGTCCAAATTTTACGTACAGAATTCAATTTTCTCACATAGAAACTTAAAATTTGGCACGGGCATTGAATATGTCCTAAATAGTAAAAACTAACGGGTCCCAACTCGATTATTCAATTCTATGCGCAAAAGAATTAGCGTAAAAATTTTCCATACATTCGGAATGTATTTTTCTCACTTTCCAGTGTCATAGAAACTTGAAATTTGGCACGAGCATTGATTATGTCATAAATAGGAAAAGCTAGTGGGTCCCAACTCCGTTATTTAATTCTATACGCAAAAGAATTAGCGTCCAAATTTTACGTATGGAATGTAATTTTCTCACATAGAAACTTAAAATTTGGCACGGGCATTGATTATGTCATAAATAGGAAAAGCTAATGGGTCCTAACTCGATTATTCAATTCTATGTGCAAAAGAATTAGCGTCCAAATTTTATGTACGGAATCCAATTTTCTCACATAGAAACTTGAAATTTGGCACGAGCATTGATTATGTCATAAATAGGAAAAGCTAATGGGTCCCAACTCGATTATTCAATTCTATGTACAAAAGAATTAGCGTCTAAACTTTACATACAGAATCCAATTTTCTCACATAGAAACTTGAAATTTGGCACGAGCATTGATTATGTCATAAATAGGAAAAGCTAATGGGTCCCAACTCCGTTATTTAATTCTATGCGCAAAAGAATCAGCGTCCAAATTTTACGTACGGAATGTAATTTTCTCACAGAAACTTAAAATTTTGCACGGGTATTGATTATGTCCTAAATAGGAAAAGCTAATGGGTCCTAACTCGATTATTCAATTCTATGTGCAAAAGAATTAGCGTCAAAATTTTACGTACGGAATCCAATTTTCTCACATAGAAACTTGAAATTTGGCACGAGCATTGCTTATGTCATAAATAGGAAAAGCTAATGGGTCCCAACTCCGTTATTTAATTCTAGGCACAAAAGAATTAGTGTCCAAGTTTTATGTACAGAATGTAATTTTCTCACATAGAAACTTGAAATTTGGCATGGGCATTGATTATGTCATAAATAGGAAAAACTAATGGGTCCCAACTCTATTTTTCAATTCTATGTGCAAAAGAATTAGCGTCCAAAGTTTACGTACGGAATCCAATTTTCTCACATGGAAACTTGAAATTTGGCACAAGCATTGATTATGTCATAAATAGGAAAAGCTAATGGGTCCCAACTCGATTATTCAATTCTATGCGCAAAAGAATTAGCGTCCCAATTTTACGTACAGAATCCAATTTTCTCACATAGAAACTTAAAATTTGGCACGGGCATTGAATATGTCCTAAATAGGAAAAACTAACGGGTCCCAACTCGATTATTCAATTCTATGCGCAAAAGAATTAGCGTCAAAATTTTACGTACGGAATGTATTATTCTCACTTTCCAGTGTCATAGAAACGTGAAATTTGGCACGAGCATTGATTATGTCATAAATAGGAAAAGCTATTGGGTCCCAACTCGATTATTCAATTCTATGTGCAAAAGAATTAGCGTGCAAATTTTACGTACAGAATCCAATTATCATACATAGAAACTGAAAATTTGGCACGGGCATTGAATATGTCCTAAACAGGAAAAACTAACGGGTCCAAACTCGATTATTCAATTCTATGCGCAAAAGAATTAGAGTCAAAATTTTACATACAGAATGTATTTTTCTTACTTTACAGTGTCATAGAAACTTGAAATTTGGCACGAGCATTGATTATGTCATAAATAGGAAAAGCTAATGGGTCCCAACTCCGTTATTTAATTCTAGGCACAAAAAATTAGCGTCCAAGTTTTATGTACGGAGTGTAATTTTCTCACATAGAAACTTAAAATTTGGCATGGGCATTGATTATGTCATAAATAGGAAAAGCTAATGGGTCCCTACTCGATTACTCAATTCTATGCGCAAAAGAATTAGCGTCCAAATTTTACGTACGGAGTGTAATTTTCTCACATAGAAACTTAAAATTTGGCACGGGCATTGATTATGTTACAAATATGAAAAACTAATGGGTCCTAACTCGATTATTCAATTCTATGTGCAAAAGAATTAGCGTCAAAATTTTACGTACGGAATCCAATTTTCTCACATAGAAACTTGAAATTTGGCACGAGCATTGATTATGTCATATATATAGGAAAACCTAATGGGTCCCAACTCCGTTATTTAATTCTAGGCACAAAAGAATTAGCGTCCAAGTTTTATGTACGGAATGTAATTTTCTCACATGGAAACTTTAAATTTGGCATGGGCATTGATTATGTCATAAATAGGAAAAGCTAATGGGTCCCAACTCGATTATTCAATTCTATGTGCAAAAGAATTAGCGTCCAAATTTTACGTACAAAATCCAATTTTCTCACATAGAAACTTAAAATTTGGCACGGGCATTGAATATGTCCTAAATAGGAAAAACTAACGGGTCCCAACTCGATTTTTCAATTCTATGCGCAAAAGAATTAGCGTCAAAATTTTCCGTACGGAATGTATTTTTCTCACTTTCCAGTGTCACAGGAAACGTGAAATTTGGCACGAGCATTGAATATGTCATAAATAGGAAAAGCCAATGGGTCCCAACTCGATTATTCAATTCTATTTGCAAAAGAATTAGCGTCTAAATTTTACGTACAGAATCCAATTTTCTCACATAGAAACTTAAAATTTGGCACGGGCATTGATTATGTAATAAATAGGAAAAGCTAATGGGTCCTAACTCGATTATTCAATTCTATGTGCAAAAGAATTAGCGTCCACATTTTACGTACAGAATCCAATTTTCTCACATGGAAACTTGAAATTTGGCACGAGCATTGATTATGTCATAAATAGGAAAAGCTAATGGTTCCCAACTCGATTATTCAATTCTATGCGCATATGAAAAAAGCGTCCAAACTTTACGTACAGAATCCAATTTTCTCACATAGAAACTTAAAATTTGGCACGGGCATTGGATATGTCCTAAATAGGAAAAACTAACGGGTCCCAACTCGATTATTCAATTCTATGCGCAAAAGAATTAGCATCAAAAATTTACGTACGGAATGTATTTTTCTCACTTTCCAGTGTCATAGAAACTTGAAATTTGGCACGAGCATTGATTATGTCATAAATAGGAAAAGCTAATGGGTCCCAACTCCGTTATTTAATTCTAGGCACAAAAAATTAGCGTCCAAGTTTTATGTACGGAGTGTAATTTTCTCACATAGAAACTTAAAATTTGGCATGGGCATTGATTATGTCATAAATAGGAAAAGCTAATGGGTCCCAACTCGATTACTCAATTCTATGCGCAAAAGAATTAGTGTCCAAATTTTACGTACGATATGTAATTTTCTCACGTAGAAACTTAAAATTTGGCACGGGCATTGATTATGTCATAAATAGGAAAAGCTAATGGGTCCTAACTCGATTATTCAATTCTATGTGCAAAAGAATTAGCGTCAAAATTTTACGTACGGAATCCAATTTTCTCACATAGAAACTTGAAATTTGGCACGAGCATTGATTATGTCATAAATAGGAAAAGCTAATGGGTCCCAACTCCGTTATTTAATTCTAGCCACAAAAGAATTAGCGTCCAAGTTTTATGTACGGAGTGTAATTTTCTCACATAGAAACTTAAAATTTGGCATGGGCATTGATTATGTCATAAATAGGAAAAGCTAATGGGTCCCAAATCGATTATTCAATTCTATGTGCAAAAGAATTAGCGTCCAAATTTTATGTACGGAATTCAATTTTCTCACATAGAAACTTGAAATTTGGCACGAGCATTGATTATGTCATAAATAGGAAAAGCTAATGGGTCCCAACTCGATTATTCAAATCTATGTGCAAAAGAATTAGCGTCTAAATTTTTCGTACAGAATCCAATTTTCTCACATAGAAACTTGAAATTTGGCACGAGCATTGATTATGTCATAAATAGGAAAAGCTAAAGGGTCCCAACTCCGTTATTTAATTCTATGCGCAAAAAAATTAGCGTCCAAATTTTACGTACGGAATCCAATCTTCTCACATAGAAACTTTAAATTTGGCATGGGCATTGATTATGTCATAAATAGGAAAAGCTAATGGGTCCCAACTCGATTATTCAATTCTATGTGCAAAAGAATTAGCGTCCAAATTTACGTACAGAATCCAATTTTCTCACATGGAAACTTAAAATTTGGCACGAGCATTGATTATGTCATAAATAGGAAAAGATAATGGGTCCCAACTCGATTATTCAATTCTATGCGCAAAAGAATTAGCGTCCAAATTTTACGTACAGAATCCAATTTTCTCACATAGAAACTTAAAATTTTGCACGGGCATTGAATATGTCCTAAATAGGAAAAACTAACGGGTTCCAACTCGATTTTTCAATTCTATGCGCAAAAGAATTAGCGTCAAAATTTTCCGTACGGAATGTATTTTTCTCACTTTCCAGTGTCACAGGAAACGTGAAATTTGGCACGAGCATTGAATATGTCATAAATAGGAAAAGCCAATGGGTCCCAACTCGATTATTCAATTCTATGCGCAAAAGAATTAGCGTCCCAATTTTACGTGCAGAATCCAATTTTCTCACATAGAAACTTAAAATTTGGCACGGGCATTGAAAATGTCCTAAATAGGAAAAACTAACGGGTCCCAACTCGATTTTTCAATTCTATGCACAAAAGAATTAGCATTAAAATTTTCCGTACGGAATGTATTTTTCTCACTTTCCAGTGTCACAGGAAACGTGAAATTTGGTACGAGCATTGAATATGTCATAAATAGGAAAAGCCAATGGGTCCCAACTCGATTATTCAATTCTATGCGCAAAAGAATTAGCGTCCCAATTTTACGTACAGAATCCAATTTTCTCACATAGAAACTTAAAATTTGGCACGGGCATTGAATATGTCCTAAATAGGAAAAACTAACGGGTCCCAACTCGATTATTCAATTCTATGCGCAAAAGAATTAGCGTCAAAATTTTACATACGGAATGTATTTTTCTCACTTTCCAGTGTCATAGAAACGTGAAATTTGGCACGAGCATTGATTATGTCATAAATAGGAAAAGCTAATGGGTCCCAACTCGATTATTCAATTCTATGTGCAAAAGAATTAGCGTCCAAATTTAACGTACAGAATCCAATTTTCTCACATAGAAACTTGAAATTTGGCACGAGCATTGATTATGTCATAAATAGGAAAACCTAATGGGTCCCAACTCCGTTATTTAATTCTAAGCACAAAAGAATTAGCGTCCAAGTTTTATGTACGGAGTGTAATTTTCTCACATAGAAACTTAAAATTTGGCATGGGCATTGATTATGTCATAAATACGAAAAGCTAATGGGTCCCAACTCGATTACTCAATTCTATGCGCAAAAGAATTAGCGTCCAAATTTTACGTACGGAATGTAATTTTCTCACGTAGAAACTTAAAATTTGGCACGGGCATTGATTATGTCATAAATACGAAAAGCTAATGGGTCCTAACTCGATTATTCAATTCTATGTGCAAAAGAATTAGCGTCAAAATTTTACGTACGAAATCCAATTTTCTCACATAGAAACTTGAAATTTGGCACGAGCATTGATTATGTCATAAATAGGAAAAGCTAATGGGTCCCAACTCCGTAATTTAATTCTAGCCACAAAAGAATTAGCGTCCAAGTTTTATGTACGGAGTGTAATTTTCTCTCATAGAAACTTAAAATTTGGCATGGGCATTGATTATGTCATAAATAGGAAAAGCTAATGGGTCCCAAATCGATTATTCAATTCTATGTGCAAAAGAATTATCGTCCAAATTTTATGTACGGAATCCAATTTTCTCACATAGAAACTTGAAATTTGGCACGAGCATTGATTATGTCATATATAGGAAAACCTAATGGGTCCCAACTCCGTTATTTAATTCTAGGCACAAAAGAATTAGCGTCCAAGTTTTATGTACGGAATGTAATTTTCTCACATGGAAACTTTAAATTTGGCATGGGCATTGATTATGTCATAAATAGGAAAAGCTAATGGGTCCCAACTCGATTATTCAATTCTATGTGCAAAAGAATTAGCGTCCAAATTTTACGTACAAAATCCAATTTTCTCACATAGAAACTTAAAATTTGGCACGGGCATTGAATATGTCCTAAATAGGAAAAACTAGCGGGTCCCAACTCGATTTTTCAATTCTATGCGCAAAAGAATTAGCGTCAAAATTTTCCGTACGGAATGTATTTTTCTCACTTTCCAGTGTCACAGGAAACGTGAAATTTGGCACGAGCATTGAATATGTCATAAATAGGAAAAGCCAATGGGTCCCAACTCGATTATTCAATTCTATTTGCAAAAGAATTAGCGTCTAAATTTTACGTACAGAATCCAATTTTCTCACATAGAAACTTAAAATTTGGCACGGGCATTGATTATGTAATAAATAGGAAAAGCTAATGGGTCCTAACTCGATTATTCAATTCTATGTGCAAAAGAATTAGCGTCCAAATTTTACGTACAGAATCCAATTTTCTCACATGGAAACTTGAAATTTGGCACGAGCATTGATTATGTCATAAATAGGAAAAGCTAATGGTTCCCAACTCGATTATTCAATTCTATGCGCATATGAAAAAAGCGTCCAAACTTTACGTACAGAATCCAATTTTCTCACATAGAAACTTAAAATTTGGCACGGGCATTGGATATGTCCTAAATAGGAAAAACTAACGGGTCCCAACTCGATTATTCAATTCTATGCGCAAAAGAATTAGCGTCAAAAATTTACGTACGGAATGTATTTTTCTCACTTTCCAGTGTCATAGAAACTTGAAATTTGGCACGAGCATTGATTATGTCATAAATAGGAAAAGCTAATGGGTCCCAACTCCGTTATTTAATTCTAGGCACAAAAAATTAGCGTCCAAGTTTTATGTACGGAGTGTAATTTTCTCACATAGAAACTTAAAATTTGGCATGGGCATTGATTATGTCATAAATAGGAAAAGCTAATGGGTCCCAACTCGATTACTCAATTCTATGCGCAAAAGAATTAGTGTCCAAATTTTACGTACGGAATGTAATTTTCTCACGTAGAAACTTAAAATTTGGCACGGGCATTGAATATGTCATAAATAGGAAAAGCTAATGGGTCCTAACTCGATTATTCAATTCTATGTGCAAAAGAATTAGCGTCAAAATTTTACGTACGGAATCCAATTTTCTCACATAGAAACTTGAAATTTGGCACGAGCATTGATTATGTCATAAATAGGAAAAGCTAATGGGTCCCAACTCCGTTATTTAATTCTAGCCACAAAAGAATTAGCGTCCAAGTTTTATGTACGGAGTGTAATTTTCTCACATAGAAACTTAAAATTTGGCATGGGCATTGATTATGTCATAAATAGGAAAAGCTAATGGGTCCCAAATCGATTATTCAATTCTATGTGCAAAAGAATTAGCGTCCAAATTTTATGTACGGAATCCAATTTTCTCACATAGAAACTTGAAATTTGGCACGAGCATTGATTATGTCATAAATAGGAAAAACTAACGGGTCCCAACTCGATTTTTCAATTCTATGCGCAAAACAAATAGCGTCAAAATTTTACGTACGGAATGTATTAATCTCACTTTCCAGTGACATAGAAGCGTGAAATTTGGCACGAGCATTGATTATGTCATAAATAGGAAAAGCTAATGGGTCCCAACTCGATTATTCAAATCTATGTGCAAAAGAATTAGCGTCTAAATTTTTCGTACAGAATCCAATTTTCTCACATAGAAACTTGAAATTTGGCACGAGCATTGATTATGTCATAAATAGGAAAAGCTAATGGGTCCCAACTCCGTTATTTAATTCTATGCACAAAAAAATTAGCGTCCAAATTTTACGTACGGAATCCAATCTTCTCACATAGAAACTTTAAATTTGGCATGGGCATTGATTATGTCATAAATAGGAAAAGCTAATGGGTCCCAACTCGATTATTCAATTCTATGTGCAAAAGAATTAGCGTCCAAATTTACGTACAGAATCCAATTTTCTCACATGGAAACTTAAAATTTGGCACGAGCATTGATTATCTCATAAATAGGAAAAGATAATGGGTCCCAACTCGATTATTCAATTCTATGCGCAAAAGAATTAGCGTCCAAATTTTACGTACAGAATCCAATTTTCTCACATGGAAACTTAAAATTTGGCACGGGCATTGAATATGTCCTAAATAGGAAAAACTAACGGGTTCCAACTCGATTTTTCAATTCTATGCGCAAAAGAATTAGCGTCAAAATTTTCCGTACGGAATGTATTTTTCTCACTTTCCAGTGTCACAGGAAACGTGAAATTTGGCACGAGCATTGAATATGTCATAAATAGGAAAAGCCAATGGGTCCCAACTCGATTATTCAATTCTATGCGCAAAAGAATTAGCGTCCCAATTTTACGTGCAGAATCCAATTTTCTCACATAGAAACTTAAAATTTGGCACGGGCATTGAATATGTCCTAAATAGGAAAAACTAACGGGTCCCAACTCGAAAATTCAATTCTATGCGCAAAAGAATTAGCGTCAAAATTTTACGTACGGAATGTATTTTTCTCACTTTCCAGTGTCATAGAAACGTGAAATTTGGCACGAGCACTGATTATGTCATAAATAGGAAAAGCTAATGGGTCCCAACTCGATTATTCAATTCTATGTGCAAAAGAATTAGCGTGCAAATTCTACTTACAGAATCCAATTTTCTCACATAGAAACTGAAAATTTGGCACGGGCATTGAATATGTCCTAAACAGGAAAAACTAATGGGTCCCAACTCGATTATTCAATTCTATGCGCAAAAGAATTAGCGTCAAAATTTTACATACGGAATGTATTTTTCTCACTTTCCAGTGTCATAGAAACTTGAAATTTGGCACGAGCATTGATTATGTCATAAATAGGAAAAGCTAATGGGTCCCAACTCCGTTATTTAATTCTAGGCACAAAAAATTAGCGTCCAAGTTTTATTTACGGAGTGTAATTTTCTCACATAGAAACTTAAAATTTGGCATGGGCATTGATTATGTCATAAATAGGAAAAGCTAATGGGTCCCAACTCGATTACTCAATTCTATGCGCAAAAGAATTAGCGTCCAAATTTTACGTACGAAATGTAATATTCTCACGTAGAAACTTAAAATTTGGCACGGGCATTGATTATGTCATAAATAGGAAAAGCTAATGGGTCCTAACTAGAGATGAGCGAACGTGTTCGGCTCCGCCCCTTTTCGCCCGGACACCGAACTTCGCGAGGAATTCCGTGTTCGGGCGAAAAAAGTTCGGGGGTCGCCGTGGCAGCGCGGGGGGTTGCGGCGGGGAGTGGGGGGGAGAGGGAGAGAGAGAGGGCTCCCCCCTGTTCCCCGCTGCTGCCGCCCGCGCCGCCGCGCCTCTCCCCGCCCCCCGGCGCCCCCCGAATACTTACGCGCGAACACGGAAGTCCTTGGAAAAGCCGGTGTCCGGGTGCGTAAGTGTTCGTTAAGAACACGTTCGCTCATCTCTAGTCCTAACTCGATTATTCAATTCTATGTGCAAAAGAATTAGCGTCAAAATTTTACGTACGGAATCCAATTTTCTCACATAGAAACTTGAAATTTGGCACGAGCATTGATTATGTCATAAATAGGAAAAGCTAATGGGTCCCAACTCCGTTATTTAATTCTAGGCACAAAAGAATTAGCGTCCAAGTTTTGTGTACGGAGTGTAATTTTCTCACATAGAAACTTAAAATTTGGCATGGGCATTGATTATGTCATAAATACGAAAAGCTAATGGGTCCCAACTCGATTACCCAATTCTATGCGCAAAAGAATTAGCGTCCAAATTTTACGTACGGAAAGTAATTTTCTCACGTAGAAACTTAAAATTTGGCACGGGCATTGATTATGTCATAAATAGGAAAAGCTAATGGGTCCTAACTCGATTATTCAATTCTATGTGCAAAAGAATTAGCGTCAAAATTTTACGTACGGAATCCAATTTTCTCACATAGAAACTTGAAATTTGGCACGAGCATTGATTATGTCATAAATAGGAAAACCTAATGGGTCCCAACTCCGTTATTTAATTCTAGGCACAAAAGAATTAGCGTCCAAGTTTTATGTACGGAGTGTAATTTTCTCACGTAGAAACTTAAAATTTGGCATGGGCATTGATTATGTCATAAATACGAAAAGCTAATGGGTCCCAACTCGATTACCCAATTCTATGCGCAAAAGAATTAGCGTCCAAATTTTACGTACGGAAAGTAATTTTCTCACGTAGAAACTTAAAATTTGGCACGGGCATTGATTATGTCATAAATAGGAAAAGCTAATGGGTCCTAACTCGATTATTCAATTCTATGTGCAAAAGAATTAGCGTCAAAATTTTACGTACGGAATCCAATTTTCTCACATAGAAACTTGAAATTTGGCACGAGCATTGAATATGTCATAAATAGGAAAACCTAATGGGTCCCAACTCCGTTATTTAATTCTAGGCACAAAAGAATTAGCGTCCAAGTTTTATGTACGGAGTGTAATTTTCTCACGTAGAAACTTAAAATTTGGCATGGGCATTGATTATGTCATAAATACGAAAAGCTAATGGGTCCCAACTCGATTACTCAATTCTATGCGCAAAAGAATTAGCGTCCAAATTTTACGTACGGAATGTAATTTTCTCACGTAGAAACTTAAAATTTGGCACGGGCATTGATTATGTCATAAATAGGAAAAGCTAATGGGTCCCAAATCGATTATTCAATTCTATGTGCAAAAGAATTAGCGTCCAAATTTTATGTACGGAATCCAATTTTCTCACATAGAAACTTGAAATTTGGCACGAGCATTGATTATGTCATAAATAGGAAAAACTAACGGGTCCCAACTCGATTTTTCAATTCTATGCGCAAAACAAATAGCGTCAAAATTTTACGTACGGAATGTATTAATCTCACTTTCCAGTGTCATAGAAGCGTGAAATTTGGCACGAGCATTGATTATGTCATAAATAGGAAAAAGCTAATGGGTCCCAACTCCGTTATTTAATTCTATGCGCAAAAGAATTAGCGTCCAAATTTTACGTACGGAATCCAATTTTCTCACATAGAAACTTTAAATTTGGCATGGGCATTGATTATGTCATAAATAGGAAAAGCTAATGGGTCCCAACTCGATTATTCAATTCTATGTGCAAAAGAATTAGCGTCCAAATTTACGTACAGAATCCAATTTTCTCACATGGAAACTTAAAATTTGGCACGAGCATTGATTATGTCATAAATAGGAAAAGATAATGGGTCCCAACTCGATTATTCAATTCTATGCGCAAAAGAATTAGCGTCCAAATTTTACGTACAGAATCCAATTTTCTCACATAGAAACTTAAAATTAGGCACGGGCATTAAATATGTCCTAAATAGGAAAAACTAACGGGTCCCAACTCGATTTTTCAATTCTATGCACAAAAGAATTAGCATTAAAATTTTCCGTATGGAATGTATTTTTCTCACTTTCCAGTGTCACAGGAAACGTGAAATTTGGTACGAGCATTGAATATGTCATAAATAGGAAAAGCCAATGGGTCCCAACTCGATTATTCAATTCTATGCGCAAAAGAATTAGCGTCCCAATTTTACGTACAGAATCCAATTTTCTCACATAGAAACTTAAAATTTGGCACGGGCATTGAATATGTCCTAAATAGGAAAAACTAACGGGTCCCAACTCGATTATTCAATTCTATGCGCAAAAGAATTAGCGTCAAAATTTTACATACGGAATGTATTTTTCTCACTTTCCAGTGTCATAGAAACGTGAAATTTGGCACGAGCATTGATTATGTCATAAATAGGAAAAGCTAATGGGTCCCAACTCGATTATTCAATTCTATGTGCAAAAGAATTAGCGTGCAAATTTTACGTACAGAATCCAATTTTCTCACATAGAAACTTGAAATTTGGCACGAGCATTGATTATGTCATAAATAGGAAAACCTAATGGGTCCCAACTCCGTTATTTAATTCTAAGCACAAAAGAATTAGCGTCCAAGTTTTATGTACCGAGTGTAATTTTCTCACATAGAAACTTAAAATTTGGCATGGGCATTGATTATGTCATAAATACGAAAAGCTAATGGGTCCCAACTCGATTACTCAATTCTATGCGCAAAAGAATTAGCGTCCAAATTTTACGTACGGAATGTAATTTTCTCACGTAGAAACTTAAAATTTGGCACGGGCATTGATTATGTCATAAATACGAAAAGCTAATGGGTCCTAACTCGATTATTCAATTCTATGTGCAAAAGAATTAGCGTCCAAATTTTATGTACGGAATCCAATTTTCTCACATAGAAACTTGAAATTTGGCACGAGCATTGATTATGTCATAAATAGGAAAAACTAACGGGTCCCAACTCGATTTTTCAATTCTATGCGCAAAACAAATAGCGTCAAAATTTTACGTACGGAATGTATTTTTCTCACTTTCGTGTGTCATAGAAGCGTGAAATTTGGCACGAGCATTGATTATGTCATAAATAGGAAAAGCTAATGGGTCCCAACTCGATTATTCAATTCTATGTGCAAAAGAATTAGCCTCTAAATTTTTCGTACAGAATCCAATTTTCTCACATAGAAACTTGAAATTTGGCACGAGCATTGATTATGTCATAAATAGGAAAAGCTAATGGGTCCCAACTCGATTATTCAATTCTATGTGCAAAAGAATTAGCGTCCAAATTTACGTACATAATCCAATTTTCTCACATGGAAACTTAAAATTTGGCACGAGCATTGATTATGTCATAAATAGGAAAAGATAATGGGTCCCAACTCGATTATTCAATTCTATGTGCAAAAGAATTAGCGTCCAAATTTTACGTACAGAATCCAATTTTCTCACATAGAAACTTAAAATTTTGCACGGGCATTGAATATGTCCTAAATAGGAAAAACTAACGGGTTCCAACTCGATTTTTCAATTCTATGCGCAAAAGAATTAGCGTCAAAATTTTCCGTACGGAATGTATTTTTCTCACTTTCCAGTGTCACAGGAAACGTGAAATTTGGCACGAGCATTGAATATGTCATAAATAGGAAAAGCCAATGGGTCCCAACTCGATTATTCAATTCTATTTGCAAAAGAATTCGCGTCTAAATTTTACGTACAGAATCCAATTTTCTCACATAGAAACTTAAAATTTGGCACGGGCATTGATTATGTAATAAATAGGAAAAGCTAATGGGTCCTAACTCGATTATTCAATTCTATGTGCAAAAGAATTAGCGTCCAAATTTTACGTACAGAATCCAATTTTCTCACATGGAAACTTGAAATTTGGCACGAGCATTGATTATGTCATAAATAGGAAAAGCTAATGGTTCCCAACTCGATTATTCAATTCTATGCGCATATGAAAAAAGCGTCCAAATTTTACGTACAGAATCCAATTTTCTCACATAGAAACTTAAAATTTTGCACGGGCATTGAATATGTCCTAAATAGGAAAAACTAACGGGTTCCAACTCGATTATTCAATTCTATGCGCAAAAGAATTAGCGTCAAAAATTTACGTACGGAATGTATTTTTCTCACTTTCCAGTGTCATAGAAACTTGAAATTTGGCACGAGCATTGATTATGTCATAAATAGGAAAAGCTAATGGGTCCCAACTCCGTTATTTAATTCTAGGCACAAAAAATTAGCGTCCAAGTTTTATTTACGGAGTGTAATTTTCTCACATAGAAACTTAAAATTTGGCATGGGCATTGATTATGTCATAAATAGGAAAAGCTAATGGGTCCCAACTCGATTACTCAATTCTATGCGCAAAAGAATTAGCGTCCAAATTTTACGTACGAAATGTAATATTCTCACGTAGAAACTTAAAATTTGGTACGGGCATTGATTATGTCATAAATAGGAAAAGCTAATGGGTCCTAACTCGATTATTCAATTCTATGTGCAAAAGAATTAGCGTCAAAATTTTACGTACGGAATCCAATTTTCTCACATAGAAACTTGAAATTTGGCACGAGCATTGATTATGTCATAAATAGGAAAACCTAATGGGTCCCAACTCCGTTATTTAATTCTAGGCACAAAAGAATTAGCGTCCAAGTTTTATGTACGGAGTGTAATTTTCTCACATAGAAACTTAAAATTTGGCATGGGCATTGATTATGTCATAAATACGAAAAGCTAATGGGTCCCAACTCGATTACTCAATTCTATGCGCAAAAGAATTAGCGTCCAAATTTTACGTACGGAATGTAATTTTCTCACGTAGAAATTTAAAATTTGGCACGGGCATTGATTATGTCATAAATACGAAAAGCTAATGGGTCCTAACTCGATTATTCAATTCTATGTGCAAAAGAATTAGCGTCAAAATTTTACGTACGGAATCCAATTTTCTCACATAGAAACTTGAAATTTGGCACGAGCATTGATTATGTCATAAATAGGAAAAGCTAATGGGTCCCAACTCCGTTATTTAATTCTAGCCACAAAAGAATTAGCGTCCAAGTTTTATGTACGGAGTGTAATTTTCTCACATAGAAACTTAAAATTTGGCATGGGCATTGATTATGTCATAAATAGGAAAAGGTAATGGGTCCCAAATCGATTATTCAATTCTATGTGCAAAAGAATTAGCGTCCAAATTTTATGTACGGAATCCAATTTTCTCACATAGAAACTAGAAATTTGGCACGAGCATTGATTATGTCATAAATAGGAAAAACTAACGGGTCCCAACTCGATTTTTCAATTCTATGCGCAAAACAAATAGCGTCAAAATTTTACGTACGGAATGTATTTTTCTCACTTTCCAGTGACATAGAAGCGTAAAATTTGGCACGAGCATTGATTATGTCATAAATAGGAAAAGCTAATGGGTCCCAACTCGATTATTCAATTCTATGTGCAAAAGAATTAGCGTCTACATTTTTCGTACAGAATCCAATTTTCTCACATAGAAACTTGAAATTTGGCACGAGCATTGATTATGTCATAAATAGGAAAAGCTAATGGGTCCCAACTCCGTTATTTAATTCTATGCGCAAAAGAATTAGCGTCCAAATTTTACGTACGGAATCCAATCTTCTCACATAGAAACTTTAAATTTGGCATGGGCATTGATTATGTCATGAATAGGAAAAGGTAATGGGTCCCAACTCGATTATTCAATTCTATGTGCAAAAGAATTAGCGTCCAAATTTACGTACAGAATCCAATTTTCTCACATGGAAACTTAAAATTTGGCACGAGCATTGATTATGTCATAAATAGGAAAAGATAATGGGTCCCAACTCGATTATTCAATTCTATGCGCAAAAGAATTAGCGTCCAAATTTTACGTACAGAATCCAATTTTCTCACATAGAAACTTAAAATTTGGCACGGGCATTGAATATGTCCTAAATAGGAAAAACTAACGGGTCCCAACTCGATTTTTCAATTCTATGCACAAAAGAATTAGCATCAAAATTTTCCGTACGGAATGTATTTTTCTCACTTTCCAGTGTCACAGGAAACGTGAAATTTGGTACGAGCATTGAATATGTCATAAATAGGAAAAGCCAATGGGTCCCAACTCGATTATTCAATTCTATGCGCAAAAGAATTAGCGTCCCAATTTTACGTACAGAATCCAATTTTCTCACATAGAAACTTAAAATTTGGCACGGGCATTGTATATGTCCTAAATAGGAAAAACTAACGGGTCCCAACTCGATTATTCAATTCTATGCGCAAAAGAATTAGTGTCAAAATTTTACATACGGAATGTATTTTTCTCACTTTCCAGTGTCATAGAAACGTGAAATTTGGCACGAGCATTGATTATGTCATAAATAGGAAAAGCTAATGGGTCCCAACTCGATTATTCAATTCTATGTGCAAAAGAATTAGCGTGCAAATTTTACGTACAGAATCCAATTTTCTCACATAGAAACTGAAAATTTGGCACGGGCATTGAAAATGTCCTAAACAGGATAAACTAACGGGTCCCAACTCGATTATTCAATTCAATGCGCAAAAGAATTAGCGTCAAAATTTTACATACGGAATGTATTTTTCTCACTTTCCAGTGTCATAGAAACTTGAAATTTGGCACGAGCATTGATTATGTCATAAATAGGAAAAGCTAATGGGTCCCAACTCCGTTATTTAATTCTAGGCACAAAAAATTAGCGTCCAAGTTTTATTTACGGAGTGTAGTTTTCTCACATAGAAACTTAAAATTTGGCATGGGCATTGATTATGTCATAAATAGGAAAAGCTAATGGGTCCCAACTCGATTACTCAATTCTATGCGCAAAAGAATTAGCGTCCAAATTTTATGTACGAAATGTAATATTCTCACGTAGAAACTTAAAATTTGGCACGGGCATTGATTATGTCATAAATAGGAAAAGCTAATGGGTCCTAACTCGATTATTCAATTCTATGTGCAAAAGAATTAGCGTCAAAATTTTACGTACGGAATCCAATTTTCTCACAGAGAAACTTGAAATTTGGCACGAGCATTGATTATGTCATAAATAGGAAAACCTAATGGGTCCCAACTCCGTTATTTAATTCTAGGCACAAAAGAATTAGCGTCCAAGTTTTATGTACGGAGTGTAATTTTCTCACATAGAAACTTAAAATTTGGCATGGGCATTGATTATGTCATAAATACGAAAAGCTAATGGGTCCCAACTCGATTACCCAATTCTATGCGCAAAAGAATTAGCGTCCAAATTTTACGTACGGAAAGTAATTTTCTCACGTAGAAACTTAAAATTTGGCACGGGCATTGATTATGTCATAAATAGGAAAAGCTAATGGGTCCTAACTCGATTATTCAATTCTATGTGCAAAAGAATTAGCGTCAAAATTTTACGTACGGAATCCAATTTTCTCACATAGAAACTTGAAATTTGGCACGAGCATTGATTATGTCATAAATAGGAAAACCTAATGGGTCCCAACTCCGTTATTTAATTCTAGGCACAAAAGAATTAGCGTCCAAGTATTATGTACGGAGTGTAATTTTCTCACATAGAAACTTAAAATTTGGCATGGGCATTGATTATGTCATAAATAGGAAAAGCTAATGAGTCCCATCTCGATTACTCAATTCTATGCGCAAAAGAATTAGCGTCCAAATTTTACGTACGGAATGTAATTTTCTCACGTAGAAACTTTAAATTTGGCACGGGCATTGATTATGTCATAAATACGAAAAGCTAATGGGTCCTAACTCGATTATTCAATTCTATGTGCAAAAGAATTAGCGTCAAAATTTTACGTACGGAATCCAATTTTCTCACATAGAAACTTGAAATTTGGCACGAGCATTGATTATGTCATAAATAGGAAAAGCTAATGGGTCCCAACTCCGTTATTTAATTCTATGCGCAAAAGAATTAGCGTCCAAATTTTACGTACGGAATCCAATCTTCTCACATAGAAACTTTAAATTTGGCATGGGCATTGATTATGTCATAAATAGGAAAAGCTAATGGGTCCCAACTCGATTATTCAATTCTATGTGCAAAAGAATTAGCGTCCAAATTTACGTACAGAATCCAATTTTCTCACATGGAAACTTAAAATTTGGCACGAGCATTGATTATGTCATAAATAGGAAAAGATAATGGGTCCCAACTCGATTATTCAATTCTATGCGCAAAAGAATTAGCGTCCAAATTTTACGTACAGAATCCAATTTTCTCACATAGAAACTTAAAATTTTGCACGGGCATTGAATATGTCCTAAATAGGAAAAACTAACAGGTTCCAACTCGATTTTTCAATTCTATGCGCAAAAGAATTAGCGTCAAAATTTTCAGTACGGAATGTATTTTTCTCACTTTCCAGTGTCACAGGAAACGTGAAATTTGGCACGAGCATTGAATATGTCATAAATAGGAAAAGCCAATGGGTCCCAACTCGATTATTCAATTCTATGCGCAAAAGAATTAGCGTCCCAATTTTACGTGCAGAATCCAATTTTCTAGCATAGAAACTTAAAATTTGGCACGGGCATTGAATATGTCCTAAATAGGAAAAACTAACGGGTCCCAACTCGAAAATTCAATTCTATGCGCAAAAGAATTAGCGTCAAAATTTTACGTACGGAATGTATTTTTCTCACTTTCCAGTGTCATAGAAACGTGAAATTTGGCACGAGCACTGATTATGTCATAAATAGGAAAAGCTAATGGGTCCCAACTCGATTATTCAATTCTATGTGCAAAAGAATTAGCGTGCAAATTCTACGTACAGAATCCAATTTTCTCACATAGAAACTGAAAATTTGGCACGGGCATTGAATATGTCCTAAACAGGAAAAACTAATGGGTCCCAACTCGATTATTCAATTCTATGCGCAAAAGAATTAGCGTCAAAATTTTACATACGGAATGTATTTTTCTCACTTTCCAGTGTCATAGAAACTTGAAATTTGGCACGAGCATTGATTATGTCATAAATAGGAAAAGCTAATGGGTCCCAACTCCGTTATTTAATTCTAGGCACAAAAAATTAGCGTCCAAGTTTTATTTACGGAGTGTAATTTTCTCACATAGAAACTTAAAATTTGGCATGGGCATTGATTATGTCATAAATAGGAAAAGCTAATGGGTCCCAACTCGATTACTCAATTCTATGCGCAAAAGAATTAGCGTCCAAATTTTATGTACGAAATGTAATATTCTCACGTAGAAACTTAAAATTTGGCACGGGCATTGATTATGTCATAAATAGGAAAAGCTAATGGGTCCTAACTCGATTATTCAATTCTATGTGCAAAAGAATTAGCGTCAAAATTTTACGTACGGAATCTAATTTTCTCACATAGAAACTTGAAATTTGGCACGAGCATTGATTTTGTCATAAATAGGAAAGCCTAATGGGTCCCAACTCCGTTATTTAATTCTAGGCACAAAAGAATTAGCGTCCAAGTTTTATGTACGGAGTGTAATTTTCTCACATAGAAACTTGAAATTTGGCATGGGCATTGATTATGTCATAAATACGAAAAGCTAATGGGTCCCAACTCGATTACTCAATTCTATGCGCAAAAGAATTAGCGTCCAAATTTTACGTACGGAATGTAATTTTCTCACGTACAAACTTAAAATTTGGCACGGGCATTGATTATGTCATAAATACGAAAAGCTAATGGGTCCTAACTCGATTATTCAATTCTATGTGCAAAAGAATTAGCGTCAAAATTTTACGTACGGAATCCAATTTTCTCACATAGAAACTTGAAATTTGGCACGAGCATTGATGATGTCATAAATAGGAAAAGCTAATGGGTCCCAACTCCGTTATTTAATTCTAGCCACAAAAGAATTAGCGTCCAAGTTTTATGTACGGAGTGTAATTTTCTCACATAGAAACTTAAAATTTGGCATGGGCATTGATTATGTCATAAATACGAAAAGCTAATGGGTCCCAACTCGATTACCCAATTCTATGCGCAAAAGAATTAGCGTCCAAATTTTACGTACGGAAAGTAATTTTCTCACGTAGAAACTTAAAATTTGGCACGGGCATTGATTATGTCATAAATAGGAAAAGCTAATGGGTCCTAACTCGATTATTCAATTCTATGTGCAAAAGAATTAGCGTCAAAATTTTACGTACGGAATCCAATTTTCTCACATAGAAACTTGAAATTTGGCACGAGCATTGATTATGTCATAAATAGGAAAACCTAATGGGTCCCAACTCCGTTATTTAATTCTAGGCACAAAAGAATTAGCGTCCAAGTATTATGTACGGAGTGTAATTTTCTCACATAGAAACTTAAAATTTGGCATGGGCATTGATTATGTCATAAATAGGAAAAGCTAATGAGTCCCATCTCGATTACTCAATTCTATGCGCAAAAGAATTAGCGTCCAAATTTTACGTACGGAATGTAATTTTCTCACGTAGAAACTTTAAATTTGGCACGGGCATTGATTATGTCATAAATACGAAAAGCTAATGGGTCCTAACTCGATTATTCAATTCTATGTGCAAAAGAATTAGCGTCAAAATTTTACGTACGGAATCCAATTTTCTCACATAGAAACTTGAAATTTGGCACGAGCATTGATTATGTCATAAATAGGAAAAGCTAATGGGTCCCAACTCCGTTATTTAATTCTAGCCACAAAAGAATTAGCGTCCAAATCTTATGTACAGAATCCAATTTTCTCACATAGAAACTTGAAATTTGGCACGAGCATTGATTATGTCATAAATAGGAAAAGCTAATGGCTCCCAACTCCGTTATTTAATTCTATGCGCAAAAGAATTAGCGTCCAAATTTTACGTACGGAATCCAATCTTCTCACATAGAAACTTTAAATTTGGCATGGGCATTGATTATGTCATAAATAGGAAAAGCTAATGGGTCCCAACTCGATTATTCAATTCTATGTGCAAAAGAATTAGCGTCCAAATTTACGTACAGAATCCAATTTTCTCACATGGAAACTTAAAATTTGGCACGAGCATTGATTATGTCATAAATAGGAAAAGATAATGGGTCCCAACTCGATTATTCAATTCTATGCGCAAAAGAATTAGCGTCCAAATTTTACGTACAGAATCCAATTTTCTCACATAGAAACTTAAAATTTTGCACGGGCATTGAATATGTCCTAAATAGGAAAAACTAACGGGTTCCAACTCGATTTTTCAATTCTATGCGCAAAAGAATTAGCGTCAAAATTTTCCGTACGGAATGTATTTTTCTCACTTTCCAGTGTCACAGGAAACGTGAAATTTGGCACGAGCATTGAATATGTCATAAATAGGAAAAGCCAATGGGTCCCAACTCGATTATTCAATTCTATGCGCAAAAGAATTAGCGTCCCAATTTTACGTGCAGAATCCAATTTTCTCACATAGAAACTTAAAATTTGGCACGGGCATTGAATATGTCCTAAATAGGAAAAACTAACGGGTCCCAACTCGAAAATTCAATTCTATGCGCAAAAGAATTAGCGTCAAAATTTTACGTACGGAATGTATTTTTCTCACTTTCCAGTGTCATAGAAACGTGAAATTTGGCACGAGCACTGATTATGTCATAAATAGGAAAAGCTAATGGGTCCCAACTCGATTATTCAATTCTATGTGCAAAAGAATTAGCGTGCAAATTCTACGTACAGAATCCAATTTTCTCACATAGAAACTGAAAATTTGGCACGGGCATTGAATATGTCCTAAACAGGAAAAACTAATGGGTCCCAACTCGATTATTCAATTCTATGCGCAAAAGAATTAGCGTCAAAATTTTACATACGGAATGTATTTTTCTCACTTTCCAGTGTCATAGAAACTTGAAATTTGGCACGAGCATTGATTATGTCATAAATAGGAAAAGCTAATGGGTCCCAACTCCGTTATTTAATTCTAGGCACAAAAAATTAGCGTCCAAGTTTTATTTACGGAGTGTAATTTTCTCACATAGAAACTTAAAATTTGGCATGGGCATTGATTATGTCATAAATAGGAAAAGCTAATGGGTCCCAACTCGATTACTCAATTCTATGCGCAAAAGAATTAGCGTCCAAATTTTACGTACGAAATGTAATATTCTCACGTAGAAACTTAAAATTTGGCACGGGCATTGATTATGTCATAAATAGGAAAAGCTAATGGGTCCTAACTCGATTATTCAATTCTATGTGCAAAAGAATTAGCGTCAAAATTTTACGTACGGAATCTAATTTTCTCACATAGAAACTTGAAATTTGGCACGAGCATTGATTATGTCATAAATAGGAAAGCCTAATGGGTCCCAACTCCGTTATTTAATTCTAGGCACAAAAGAATTAGCGTCCAAGTTTTGTGTACGGAGTGTAATTTTCTCACATAGAAACTTAAAATTTGGCATGGGCATTGATTATGTCATAAATACGAAAAGCTAATGGGTCCCAACTCGATTACCCAATTCTATGCGCAAAAGAATTAGCGTCCAAATTTTACGTACGGAAAGTAATTTTCTCACGTAGAAACTTAAAATTTGGCACGGGCATTGATTATGTCATAAATAGGAAAAGCTAATGGGTCCTAACTCGATTATTCAATTCTATGTGCAAAAGAATTAGCGTCAAAATTTTACGTACGGAATCCAATTTTCTCACATAGAAACTTGAAATTTGGCACGAGCATTGATTATGTCATAAATAGGAAAACCTAATGGGTCCCAACTCCGTTATTTAATTCTAGGCACAAAAGAATTAGCGTCCAAGTTTTATGTACGGAGTGTAATTTTCTCACATAGAAACTTGAAATTTGGCATGGGCATTGATTATGTCATAAATACGAAAAGCTAATGGGTCCCAACTCGATTACTCAATTCTATGCGCAAAAGAATTAGCGTCCAAATTTTACGTACGGAATGTAATTTTCTCACGTACAAACATAAAATTTGGCACGGGCATTGATTATGTCATAAATACGAAAAGCTAATGGGTCCTAACTCGATTATTCAATTCTATGTGCAAAAGAATTAGCGTCAAAATTTTACGTACGGAATCCAATTTTCTCACATAGAAACTTGAAATTTGGCACGAGCATTGATGATGTCATAAATAGGAAAAGCTAATGGGTCCCAACTCCGTTATTTAATTCTAGCCACAAAAGAATTAGCGTCCAAGTTTTATGTACGGAGTGTAATTTTCTCACATAGAAACTTAAAATTTGGCATGGGCATTGAATATGTCATAAATAGGAAAAGCCAATGGGTCCCAACTCGATTATTCAATTCTATGCGCAAAAGAATTAGCGTCCCAATTTTACGTACAGAATCCAATTTTCTCACATAGAAACTTAAAATTTGGCACGGGCATTGTATATGTCCTAAATAGGAAAAACTAACGGGTCCCAACTCGATTATTCAATTCTATGCGCAAAAGAATTAGTGTCAAAATTTTACATACGGAATGTATTTTTCTCACTTTCCAGTGTCATAGAAACGTGAAATTTGGCACGAGCATTGATTATGTCATAAATAGGAAAAGCTAATGGGTCCCAACTCGATTATTCAATTCTATGTGCAAAAGAATTAGCGTGCAAATTTTACGTACAGAATCCAATTTTCTCACATAGAAACTGAAAATTTGGCACGGGCATTGAAAATGTCCTAAACAGGAAAAACTAACGGGTCCCAACTCGATTATTCAATTCTATGCGCAAAAGAATTAGCGTCAAAATTTTACATACGGAATGTATTTTTCTCACTTTCCAGTGTCATAGAAACTTGAAATTTGGCACGAGCATTGATTATGTCATAAATAGGAAAACCTAATGGGTCCCAACTCCGTTATTTAATTCTAGGCACAAAAGAATTAGCGTCCAAGTTTTATGTACGGAGTGTAATTTTCTCACATAGAAACTTAAAATTTGGCATGGGCATTGATTATGTCATAAATAGGAAAAGCTAATGGGTCCCAACTCGATTACCCAATTCTATGCGCAAAAGAATTAGCGTCCAAATTTTACGTACGGAAAGTAATTTTCTCACGTAGAAACTTAAAATTTGGCACGGGCATTGATTATGTCATAAATAGGAAAAGCTAATGGGTCCTAACTCGATTATTCAATTCTATGTGCAAAAGAATTAGCGTCAAAATTTTACGTACGGAATCCAATTTTCTCACATAGAAACTTGAAATTTTGCACGGGCATTGAATATGTCCTAAATAGGAAAAACTAACGGGTTCCAACTCGATTTTTCAATTCTATGCGCAAAAGAATTAGCGTCAAAATTTTCCGTACGGAATGTATTTTTCTCACTTTCCAGTGTCACAGGAAACGTGAAATTTGGCACGAGCATTGAATATGTCATAAATAGGAAAAGCCAATGGGTCCCAACTCGATTATTCAATTCTATGCGCAAAAGAATTAGCGTCCCAATTTTACGTGCAGAATCCAATTTTCTCACATAGAAACTTAAAATTTGGCACGGGCATTGAATATGTCCTAAATAGGAAAAACTAACGGGTCCCAACTCGAAAATTCAATTCTATGCGCAAAAGAATTAGCGTCAAAATTTTACATACGGAATGTATTTTTCTCACTTTCCAGTGTCATAGAAACTTGAAATTTGGCACGAGCATTGATTATGTCATAAATAGGAAAAGCTAATGGGTCCCAACTCCGGTATTTAATTCTAGGCACAAAAGAATTAGCGTCCAAGTTTTATGTACGGAGTGTAATTTTCTCACATAGAAACTTGAAATTTGGCATGGGCATTGATTATGTCATAAATACGAAAAGCTAATGGGTCCCAACTCGATTACTCAATTCTATGCGCAAAAGAATTAGCGTCCAAATTTTACGTACGGAATGTAATTTTCTCACGTAGAAACTTAAAATTTGGCACGGGCATTGATTATGTCATAAATACGAAAAGCTAATGGGTCCTAACTCGATTATTCAATTCTATGTGCAAAAGAATTAGCGTCAAAATTTTACGTACGGAATCCAATTTTCTCACATAGAAACTTGAAATTTGGCACGAGCATTGATGATGTCATAAATAGGAAAAGCTAATGGGTCCCAACTCCGTTATTTAATTCTAGCCACAAAAGAATTAGCGTCCAAGTTTTATGTACGGAGTGTAATTTTCACACATAGAAACTTAAAATTTGGCATGGGCATTGATTATGTCATAAATAGGAAAAGCTAATGGGTCCCAAATCGATTATTCAATTCTATGTGCAAAAGAATTAGCGTCCAAATTTTATGTACGGAATCCAATTTTCTCACATAGAAACTTAAAATTTGGCACGAGCATTGATTATGTCATAAATAGGAAAAACTAACGGGTCCCAACTCGATTTTTCAATTCTATGCGCAAAACAAATAGCGTCAAAATTTTACGTACGGAATGTATTAATCTCACTTTCCAGTGTCATAGAAGCGTGAAATTTGGCACGAGCATTGATTATGTCATAAATAGGAAAAGCTAATGGGTCCCAACTCGATTATTCAATTCTATGTGCAAAAGAATTAGCGTCTAAATTTTTCGTACAGAATCCAATTTTCTCACATAGAAACTTGAAATTTGGCACGAGCATTGATTATGTCATAAATAGGAAAAAGCTAATGGCTCCCAACTCCGTTATTTAATTCTATGCGCAAAAGAATTAGCGTCCAAATTTTACGTACGGAATCCAATTTTCTCACATAGAAACTTTAAATTTGGCATGGGCATTGATTATGTCATAAATAGGAAAAGCTAATGGGTCCCAACTCGATTATTCAATTCTATGTGCAAAAGAATTAGCGTCCAAATTTACGTACAGAATCCAATTTTCTCACATGGAAACTTAAAATTTGGCACGAGCATTGATTATGTCATAAATAGGAAAAGATAATGGGTCCCAACTCGATTATTCAATTCTATGCGCAAAAGAATTAGCTTCCAAATTTCACGTACAGAATCCAATTTTCTCACATAGAAACTTAAAATTTTGCACGGGCATTGAATATGTCCTAAATAGGAAAAACTAACGGGTTCCAACTCGATTTTTCAATTCTATGCGCAAAAGAATTAGCGTCAAAATTTTCCGTACGGAATGTATTTTTCTCACTTTCCAGTGTCACAGGAAACGTGAAATTTGGCACGAGCATTGAATATGTCATAAATAGGAAAAGCCAATGGGTCCCAACTCGATTATTCAATTCTATGCGCAAAAGAATTAGCGTCCCAATTTTACGTGCAGAATCCAATTTTCTCACATAGAAACTTAAAATTTGGCACGGGCATTGAATATGTCCTAAATAGGAAAAACTAACGGGTCCCAACTCGAAAATTCAATTCTATGCGCAAAAGAATTAGCGTCAAAATTTTACGTACGGAATGTATTTTTCTCACTTTCCAGTGTCATAGAAACGTGAAATTTGGCACGAGCACTGATTATGTCATAATTAGGAAAAGCTAATGGGTCCTAACTCGATTATTCAATTCTATGTGCAAAAGAATTAGCGTGCAAATTCTACGTACAGAATCCAATTTTCTCACATAGAAACTGAAAATTTGGCACGGGCATTGAATATGTCCTAAACAGGAAAAACTAATGGGTCCCAACTCGATTATTCAATTCTATGCGCAAAAGAATTAGCGTCAAAATTTTACATACGGAATGTATTTTTCTCACTTTCGAGTGTCATAGAAACTTGAAATTTGGCACGAGCATTGATTATGTCATAAATAGGAAAAGCTAATGGGTCCCAACTCTGTTATTTAATTCTAGGCACAAAAAATTAGCGTCCAAATTTTATTTACGGAGTGTAATTTTCTCACATAGAAGCTTAAAATTTGGCATGGGCATTGATTATGTCATAAATAGGAAAAGCTAATGGGTCCCAACTCGATTACTCAATTCTATGCGCAAAAGAATTAGCGTCCAAATTTTACGTACGAAATGTAATATTCTCACGTAGAAACTTAAAATTTGGCACGGGCATTGATTATGTCATAAATAGGAAAAGCTAATGGGTCCTAACTCGATTATTCAATTCTATGTGCAAAAGAATTAGCGTCAAAATTTTACGTACGGAATCCAATTTTCTCACATAGAAACTTGAAATTTGGCACGAGCATTGATTATGTCATAAATAGGAAAACCTAATGGGTCCCAACTCCGTTATTTAATTCTAGGCACAAAAGAATTAGCGTCCAAGTTTAATGTACGGAGTGTAATTTTCTCACATAGAAACTTAAAATTTGGCATGGGCATTGATTATGTCATAAATACGAAAAGCTAATGGGTCCCAACTCGATTACCCAATTCTATGCGCAAAAGAATTAGCGTCCAAATTTTACGTACGGAAAGTAATTTTCTCACGTAGAAACTTAAAATTTGGCACGGGCATTGATTATGTCATAAATACGAAAAGCTAATGGGTCCTAACTCGATTATTCAATTCTATGTGCAAAAGAATTAGCGTCAAAATTTTACGTACGGAATCCAATTTTCTCACATAGAAACTTGCAATTTGGCACGAGCATTGATTATGTCATAAATAGGAAAAGCCAATGGGTCTCAACTCGATTATTCAATTCTATGCGCAAAAGAATTAGCGTCAAAATTTTACATACGGAATGTATTTTTCTCACTTTCCAGTGTCATAGAAACGTGAAATTTGGCACGAGCATTGATTATGTCATAAATAGGAAAAGCTAATGGGTCCCAACTCGATTATTTAATTCTATGTGCAAAAGAATTAGCGTGCAAATTTTACGTACAGAATCCAATTTTCTCACATAGAAACTTGAAATTTGGCACGAGCATTGATTATGTCATAAATAGGAAAACCTCATGGGTCCCAACTCCGTTATTTAATTCTAAGCACAAAAGAATTAGCGTCCAAGTTTTATGTACGGAGTGTAATTTTCTCACATAGAAACTTAAAATTTGGCATGGGCATTGATTATGTCATAAATAGGAAAAGCTAATGGGTCCCAACTCGATTACTCAATTCTATGCGCAAAAGAATTAGCGTCCAAATTTTACGTACGGAATGTAATTTTCTCACGTAGAAACTTAAAATTTGGCACGGGCATTGATTATGTCATAAATACGAAAAGCTAATGGGTCCTAACTCGATTATTCAATTCTATGTGCAAAAGAATTAGCGTCAAAATTTTACGTACGGAATCCAATTTTCTCACATAGAAACTTGAAATTTGGCACGAGCATTGATTATGTCATAAATAGGAAAAGCTAATGGGTCCCAACTCCGTTATTTAATTCTAGCCACAAAAGAATTAGCGTCCAAGTTTTATGTACGGAGTGTAATTTTCTCACATAGAAACTTAAAATTTGGCATGGGCATTGATTATGTCATAAATAGGAAAAGCTAATGGGTCCCAAATCGATTATTCAATTCTATGTGCAAAAGAATTTGCGTCCAAATTTTATGTACGGAATCCAATTTTCTCACATAGAAACTTGAAATTTGGCACGAGTCTTGATTATGTCATAAATAGGAAAAACTAACGGGTCCCAACTCGATTTTTCAATTCCATGCGCAAAACAAATAGCGTCAAAATTTTACGTACGGAATGTATTAATCTCACTTTCCAGTGTCATAGAAGCGTGAAATTTGGCACGAGCATTGATTATGTCATAAATAGGAAAAGCTAATGGGTCCCAACTCGATTATTCAATTTTATGTGCAAAAGAATTAGCGTCTAAATTTTTCGTACAGAATCCAATTTTCTCACATAGAAACTTGAAATTTGGCACGAGCATTGATTATGTCATAAATAGGAAAAAGCTAATGGGTCCCAACTCCGTTATTTAATTCTATGCGCAAAAGAATTAGCGTCCAAATTTTACGTACGGAATCCAATTTTCTCACATAGAAACTTTAAATTTGGCATGGGCATTGATTATGTCATAAATAGGAAAAGCTAATGGGTCCCAACTCGATTATTCAATTCTATGTGCAAAAGAATTAGCGTCCAAATTTACGTACAGAATCCAATTTTCTCACATGGAAACTTAAAATTTGGCACGAGCATTGATTATGTCATAAATAGGAAAAGATAATGGGTCCCAACTCGATTATTCAATTCTATGCGCAAAAGAATTAGCGTCCAAATTTTACGTACAGAATCCAATTTTCTCACATAGAAACTTAAAATTTGGCACGGGCATTGAATATGTCCTAAATAGGAAAAACTAACGGGTCCCAACTCGATTTTTCAATTCTATGCACAAAAGAATTAGCATTAAAATTTTCCGTACGGAATGTATTTTTCTCACTTTCCAGTGTCACAGGAAACGTGAAATTTGGTACGAGCATTGAATATGTCATAAATAGGAAAAGCCAATGGGTCCCAACTCGATTATTCAATTCTATGCGCAAAAGAATTAGCGTCCCAATTTTACGTACAGAATCCAATTTTCTCACATAGAAACTTAAAATTTGGCACGGGCATTGAATATGTCCTAAATAGGAAAAACTAACGGGTCCCAACTCGATTATTCAATTCTATGCGCAAAAGAATTAGCGTCAAAATTTTACATACGGAATGTATTTTTCTCACTTTCCAGTGTCATAGAAACGTGAAATTTGGCACGAGCATTGATTATGTCATAAATAGGAAAAGCTAATGGGTCCCAACTCGATTATTCAATTCTATGTGCAAAAGAATTAGCGTGCAAATTTTACGTACAGAATCCAATTTTCTCACATAGAAACTTGAAATTTGGCACGAGCATTGATTATGTCATAAATAGGAAAACCTAATGGGTCCCAACTCCGTTATTTAATTCTAAGCACAAAAGAATTAGCGTCCAAGTTTTATGTACGGAGTGTAATTTTCTCACATAGAAACTTAAAATTTGGCATGGGCATTGATTATGTCATAAATACGAAAAGCTAATGGGTCCCAACTCGATTACTCAATTCTATGCGCAAAAGAATTAGCGTCCAAATTTTACGTACGGAATGTAATTTTCTCACGTAGAAACTTAAAATTTGGCACGGGCATTGATTATGTCATAAATACGAAAAGCTAATGGGTCCTAACTCGATTATTCAATTCTATGTGCAAAAGAATTAGCGTCAAAATTTTACGTACGGAATCCAATTTTCTCACATAGAAACTTGAAATTTGGCACGAGCATTGATTATGTCAAAAATAGGAAAAGCTAATGGGTCCCAACTCCGTTATTTAATTCTAGCCACAAAAGAATTAGCGTCCAAGTTTTATGTACGGAGTGTAATTTTCTCACATAGAAACTTAAAATTTGGCATGGGCATTGATTATGTCATAAATAGGAAAAGCTAATGGGTCCCAAATCGATTATTCAATTCTATGTGCAAAAGAATTAGCGTCCAAATTTTATGTACGGAATCCAATTTTCTCACATAGAAACTTGAAATTTGGCACGAGCATTGATTATGTCATAAATAGGAAAAACTAACGGGTCCCAACTCGATTTTTCAATTCCATGCGCAAAACAAATAGCGTCAAAATTTTACGTACGGAATGTATTAATCTCACTTTCCAGTGTCATAGAAGCGTGAAATTTGGCACGAGCATTGATTATGTCATAAATAGGAAAAGCTAATGGGTCCCAACTCGATTATTCAATTCTATGTGCAAAAGAATTAGCGTCTAAATTTTTCGTACAGAATCCAATTTTCTCACATAGAAACTTGAAATTTGGCACGAGCATTGATTATGTCATAAATAGGAAAAAGCTAATGGGTCCCAACTCCGTTATTTAATTCTATGCGCAAAAGAATTAGCGTCCAAATTTTACGTACGGAATCCAATTTTCTCACATAGAAACTTTAAATTTGGCATGGGCATTGATTATGTCATAAATAGGAAAAGCTAATGGGTCCCAACTCGATTATTCAATTCTATGTGCAAAAGAATTAGCGTCCAAATTTACGTACAGAATCCAATTTTCTCACATGGAAACTTAAAATTTGGCACGAGCATTGATTATGTCATAAATAGGAAAAGATAATGGGTCCCAACTCGATTATTCAATTCTATGCGCAAAAGAATTAGCTTCCAAATTTTACGTACAGAATCCAATTTTCTCACATAGAAACTTAAAATTTTGCACGGGCATTGAATATGTCCTAAATAGGAAAAACTAACGGGTTCCAACTCGATTTTTCAATTCTATGCGCAAAAGAATTAGCGTCAAAATTTTCCGTACGGAATGTATTTTTCTCACTTTCCAGTGTCACAGGAAACGTGAAATTTGGCACGAGCATTGAATATGTCATAAATAGGAAAAGCCAATGGGTCCCAACTCGATTATTCAATTCTATGCGCAAAAGAATTAGCGTCCCAATTTTACGTGCAGAATCCAATTTTCTCACATAGAAACTTAAAATTTGGCACGGGCATTGAATATGTCCTAAATAGGAAAAACTAACGGGTCCCAACTCGAAAATTCAATTCTATGCGCAAAAGAATTAGCGTCAAACTTTTACGTACGGAATGTATTTTTCTCACTTTCCAGTGTCATAGAAACGTGAAATTTGGCACGAGCACTGATTATGTCATAATTAGGAAAAGCTAATGGGTCCTAACTCGATTATTCAATTCTATGTGCAAAAGAATTAGCGTGCAAATTCTACGTACAGAATCCAATTTTCTCACATAGAAACTGAAAATTTGGCACGGGCATTGAATATGTCCTAAATAGGAAAAACTAATGGGTCCCAACTCGATTATTCAATTCTATGCGCAAAAGAATTAGCGTCAAAATTTTACATACGGAATGTATTTTTCTCACTTTCCAGTGTCATAGAAACTTGAAATTTGGCACGAGCATTGATTATGTCATAAATAGGAAAAGCTAATGGGTCCCAACTCTGTTATTTAATTCTAGGCACAAAAAATTAGCGTCCAAGTTTTATTTACGGAGTGTAATTTTCTCACATAGAAGCTTAAACTTTGGCATGGGCATTGATTATGTCATAAATAGGAAAAGCTAATGGGTCCCAACTCGATTACTCAATTCTATGCGCAAAAGAATTAGCGTCCAAATTTTACGTACGAAATGTAATATTCTCACGTAGAAACTTAAAATTTGGCACGGGCATTGATTATGTCATAAATAGGAAAAGCTAATGGGTCCTAACTCGATTATTCAATTCTATGTGCAAAAGAATTAGCGTCAAAATTTTACGTACGGAATCCAATTTTCTCACATAGAAACTTGAAATTTGGCACGAGCATTGATTATGTCATAAATAGGAAAACCTAATGGGTCCCAACTCCGTTATTTAATTCTAGGCACAAAAGAATTAGCGTCCAAGTTTTGTGTACGGAGTGTAATTTTCTCACATAGAAACTTAAAATTTGGCATGGGCATTGATTATGTCATAAATACGAAAAGCTAATGGGTCCCAACTCGATTACCCAATTCTATGCGCAAAAGAATTAGCGTCCAAATTTTACGTACGGAAAGTAATTTTCTCACGTAGAAACTTAAAATTTGGCACGGGCATTGATTATGTCATAAATAGGAAAAGCTAATGGGTCCTAACTCGATTATTCAATTCTATGTGCAAAAGAATTAGCGTCAAAATTTTACGTACGGAATCCAATTTTCTCACATAGAAACTTGCAATTTGGCACGAGCATTGATTATGTCATAAATAGGAAAAGCCAATGGGTCTCAACTCGATTATTCAATTCTATGCGCAAAAGAATTAGCGTCAAAATTTTACATACGGAATGTATTTTTCTCACTTTCCAGTGTCATAGAAACGTGAAATTTGGCACGAGCATTGATTATGTCATAAATAGGAAAAACTAACGGGTCCCAACTCGATTTTTCAATTCCATGCGCAAAACAAATAGCGTCAAAATTTTACGTACGGAATGTATTAATCTCACTTTCCAGTGTCATAGAAGCGTGAAATTTGGCACGAGCATTGATTATGTCATAAATAGGAAAAGCTAATGGGTCCCAACTCGATTATTCAATTTTATGTGCAAAAGAATTAGCGTCTAAATTTTTCGTACAGAATCCAATTTTCTCACATAGAAACTTGAAATTTGGCACGAGCATTGATTATGTCATAAATAGGAAAAAGCTAATGGGTCCCAACTCCGTTATTTAATTCTATGCGCAAAAGAATTAGCGTCCAAATTTTACGTACGGAATCCAATTTTCTCACATAGAAACTTTAAATTTGGCATGGGCATTGATTATGTCATAAATAGGAAAAGCTAATGGGTCCCAACTCGATTATTCAATTCTATGTGCAAAAGAATTAGCGTCCAAATTTACGTACAGAATCCAATTTTCTCACATGGAAACTTAAAATTTGGCACGAGCATTGATTATGTCATAAATAGGAAAAGATAATGGGTCCCAACTCGATTATTCAATTCTATGCGCAAAAGAATTAGCGTCCAAATTTTACGTACAGAATCCAATTTTCTCACATAGAAACTTAAAATTTGGCACGGGCATTGAATATGTCCTAAATAGGAAAAACTAACGGGTCCCAACTCGATTTTTCAATTCTATGCACAAAAGAATTAGCATTAAAATTTTCCGTACGGAATGTATTTTTCTCACTTTCCAGTGTCACAGGAAACGTGAAATTTGGTACGAGCATTGAATATGTCATAAATAGGAAAAGCCAATGGGTCCCAACTCGATTATTCAATTCTATGCGCAAAAGAATTAGCGTCCCAATTTTACGTACAGAATCCAATTTTCTCACATAGAAACTTAAAATTTGGCACGGGCATTGAATATGTCCTAAATAGGAAAAACTAACGGGTCCCAACTCGATTATTCAATTCTATGCGCAAAAGAATTAGCGTCAAAATTTTACATACGGAATGTATTTTTCTCACTTTCCAGTGTCATAGAAACGTGAAATTTGGCACGAGCATTGATTATGTCATAAATAGGAAAAGCTAATGGGTCCCAACTCGATTATTCAATTCTATGTGCAAAAGAATTAGCGTGCAAATTTTACGTACAGAATCCAATTTTCTCACATAGAAACTTGAAATTTGGCACGAGCATTGATAATGTCATAAATAGGAAAACCTAATGGGTCCCAACTCCGTTATTTAATTCTAAGCACAAAAGAATTAGCGTCCAAGTTTTATGTACGGAGTGTAATTTTCTCACATAGAAACTTAAAATTTGGCATGGGCATTGATTATGTCATAAATACGAAAAGCTAATGGGTCCCAACTCGATTACTCAATTCTATGCGCAAAAGAATTAGCGTCCAAATTTTACGTACGGAATGTAATTTTCTCACGTAGAAACTTAAAATTTGGCACGGGCATTGATTATGTCATAAATACGAAAAGCTAATGGGTCCTAACTCGATTATTCAATTCTATGTGCAAAAGAATTAGCGTCAAAATTTTACGTACGGAATCCAATTTTCTCACATAGAAACTTGAAATTTGGCACGAGCATTGATTATGTCAAAAATAGGAAAAGCTAATGGGTCCCAACTCCGTTATTTAATTCTAGCCACAAAAGAATTAGCGTCCAAGTTTTATGTACGGAGTGTAATTTTCTCACATAGAAACTTAAAATTTGGCATGGGCATTGATTATGTCATAAATAGGAAAAGCTAATGGGTCCCAAATCGATTATTCAATTCTATGTGCAAAAGAATTAGCGTCCAAATTTTATGTACGGAATCCAATTTTCTCACATAGAAACTTGAAATTTGGCACGAGCATTGATTATGTCATAAATAGGAAAAACTAACGGGTCCCAAATCGATTTTTCAATTCCATGCGCAAAACAAATAGCGTCAAAATTTTACGTACGGAATGTATTAATCTCACTTTCCAGTGTCATAGAAGCGTGAAATTTGGCACGAGCATTGATTATGTCATAAATAGGAAAAGCTAATGGGTCCCAACTCGATTATTCAATTCTATGTGCAAAAGAATTAGCGTCTAAATTTTTCGTACAGAATCCAATTTTCTCACATAGAAACTTGAAATTTGGCACGAGCATTGATTATGTCATAAATAGGAAAAGCTAATGGGTCCCAACTCCGTTATTTAATTCTAGCCACAAAAGAATTAGCGTCCAAGTTTTATGTACGGAGTGTAATTTTCTCACATAGAAACTTAAAATTTGGCATGGGCATTGATTATGTCATAAATAGGAAAAGCTAATGGGTCCCAAATCGATTATTCAATTCTATGTGCAAAAGAATTTGCGTCCAAATTTTATGTACGGAATCCAATTTTCTCACATAGAAACTTGAAATTTGGCACGAGCATTGATTATGTCATAAATAGGAAAAACTAACGGGTCCCAACTCGATTTTTCAATTCCATGCGCAAAACAAATAGCGTCAAAATTTTACGTACGGAATGTATTAATCTCACTTTCCAGTGTCATAGAAGCGTGAAATTTGGCACGAGCATTGATTATGTCATAAATAGGAAAAGCTAATGGGTCCCAACTCGATTATTCAATTTTATGTGCAAAAGAATTAGCGTCTAAATTTTTCGTACAGAATCCAATTTTCTCACATAGAAACTTGAAATTTGGCACGAGCATTGATTATGTCATAAATAGGAAAAAGCTAATGGGTCCCAACTCCGTTATTTAATTCTATGCGCAAAAGAATTAGCGTCCAAATTTTACGTACGGAATCCAATTTTCTCACATAGAAACTTTAAATTTGGCATGGGCATTGATTATGTCATAAATAGGAAAAGCTAATGGGTCCCAACTCGATTATTCAATTCTATGTGCAAAAGAATTAGCGTCCAAATTTACGTACAGAATCCAATTTTCTCACATGGAAACTTAAAATTTGGCACGAGCATTGATTATGTCATAAATAGGAAAAGATAATGGGTCCCAACTCGATTATTCAATTCTATGCGCAAAAGAATTAGCGTCCAAATTTTACGTACAGAATCCAATTTTCTCACATAGAAACTTAAAATTTGGCACGGGCATTGAATATGTCCTAAATAGGAAAAACTAACGGGTCCCAACTCGATTTTTCAATTCTATGCACAAAAGAATTAGCATTAAAATTTTCCGTACGGAATGTATTTTTCTCACTTTCCAGTGTCACAGGAAACGTGAAATTTGGTACGAGCATTGAATATGTCATAAATAGGAAAAGCCAATGGGTCCCAACTCGATTATTCAATTCTATGCGCAAAAGAATTAGCGTCCCAATTTTACGTACAGAATCCAATTTTCTCACATAGAAACTTAAAATTTGGCACGGGCATTGAATATGTCCTAAATAGGAAAAACTAACGGGTCCCAACTCGATTACTCAATTCTATGCGCAAAAGAATTAGCGTCCAAATTTTACGTACGGAATGTAATTTTCTCACGTAGAAACTTAAAATTTGGCACGGGCATTGATTATGTCATAAATACGAAAAGCTAATGGGTCCTAACTCGATTATTCAATTCTATGTGCAAAAGAATTAGCGTCAAAATTTTACGTACGGAATCCAATTTTCTCACATAGAAACTTGAAATTTGGCACGAGCATTGATTATGTCATAAATAGGAAAAGCTAATGGGTCCCAACTCCGTAATTTAATTCTAGCCACAAAAGAATTAGCGTCCAAGTTTTATGTACGGAGTGTAATTTTCTCACATAGAAACTTAAAATTTGGCATGGGCATTGATTATGTCATAAATAGGAAAAGCTAATGGGTCCCAAATCGATTATTCAATTCTATGTGCAAAAGAATTAGCGTCCAAATTTTATGTACGGAATCCAATTTTCTCACATAGAAACTTGAAATTTGGCACGAGCATTGATTATGTCATAAATAGGAAAAACTAACGGGTCCCAACTCGATTTTTCAATTCTATGCGCAAAACAAATAGCGTCAAAATTTTACGTACGGAATGTATTTTTCTCACTTTCGTGTGTCATAGAAGCGTGAAATTTGGCACGAGCATTGATTATGTCATAAATAGGAAAAGCTAATGGGTCCCAACTCGATTATTCAATTCTATGTGCAAAAGAATTAGCGTCCAAATTTTACGTACAGAATCCAATTTTCTCACATAGAAACTTAAAATTTGGCACGGGCATTGAATATGTCCTAAATAGGAAAAACTAAAGGGTCCCATATCGATTTTTCAATTCTATGCACAAAAGAATTAGCATTAAAATTTTCCGTACGGAATGTATTTTTCTCACTTTCCAGTGTCACAGGAAACGTGAAATTTGGTACGAGCATTGAATATGTCATAAATAGGAAAAGCCAATGGGTCCCAACTCGATTATTCAATTCTATGCGCAAAAGAATTAGCGTCCCAATTTTACGTACAGAATCCAATTTTCTCACATAGAAACTTAAAATTTGGCACGAGCATTGAATATGTCCTAAATAGGAAAAACTAACGGGTCCCAACTCGATTATTCAATTCTATGCGCAAAAGAATTAGCGTCAAAATTTTACATACGGAATGTATTTTTCTCACTTTCCAGTGTCATAGAAACGTGAAATTTGGCACGAGCATTGATTATGTCATAAATAGGAAAAGCTAATGGGTCCCAACTCGATTATTCAATTCTATGTGCAAAAGAATTAGCGTGCAAATTTTACGTACAGAATCCAATTTTCTCACATAGAAACTTGAAATTTGGCACGAGCATTGATTATGTCATAAATAGGAAAACCTAATGGGTCCCAACTCCGTTATTTAATTCTAAGCACAAAAGAATTAGCGTCCAAGTTTTATGTACGGAGTGTAATTTTCTCACATAGAAACTTAAAATTTGGCATGGGCATTGATTATGTCATAAATACGAAAAGCTAATGCGTCCCAACTCGATTACTCAATTCTATGCGCAAAAGAATTAGCGTCCAAATTTTACGTACGGAATGTAATTTTCTCACGTAGAAACTTAAAATTTGGCACGGGCATTGATTATGTCATAAATACGAAAAGCTAATGGGTCCTAACTCGATTATTCAATTCTATGTGCAAAAGAATTAGCGTCAAAATTTTACGTACGGAATCCAATTTTCTCACATAGAAACTTGAAATTTGGCACGAGCATTGATTATGTCATAAATAGGAAAAGCTAATGGGTCCCAACTCCGTAATTTAATTCTAGCCACAAAAGAATTAGCGTCCAAGTTTTATGTACGGAGTGTAATTTTCTCACATAAAAACTTAAAATTTGGCATGGGCATTGATTATGTCATAAATAGGAAAAGCTAATGGGTCCCAAATCGATTATTCAATTCTATGTGCAAAAGAATTAGCGTCCAAATTTTATGTACGGAATCCAATTTTCTCACATAGAAACTTGAAATTTGGCACGAGCATTGATTATGTCATAAATAGGAAAAACTAACGGGTCCCAACTCGATTTTTCAATTCTATGCGCAAAACAAATAGCGTCAAAATTTTACGTACGGAATGTATTTTTCTCACTTTCGTGTGTCATAGAAGCGTGAAATTTGGCACGAGCATTGATTATGTCATAAATAGGAAAAGCTAATGGGTCCCAACTCGATTATTCAATTCTATGTGCAAAAGAATTAGCGTCTAAATTTTTCGTACAGAATCCAATTTTCTCACATAGAAACTTGAAATTTGGCACGAGCATTGATTATGTCATAAATAGGAAAAGCTAATGGGTCCCAACTCCGTTATTTAATTCTATGCGCAAAAGAATTAGCGTCCAAATTTTACGTACGGAATCCAATTTTCTCACATAGAAACTTTAAATTTGGCATGGGCATTGATTATGTCATAAATAGGAAAAGCTAATGGGTCCCAACTCGATTATTCAATTCTATGTGCAAAAGAATTAGCGTCCAAATTTACGTACATAATCCAATTTTCTCACATGGAAACTTAAAATTTGGCACGAGCATTGATTATGTCATAAATAGGAAAAGATAATGGGTCCCAACTCGATTATTCAATTCTATGTGCAAAAGAATTAGCGTCCAAATTTTACGTACAGAATCCAATTTTCACACATAGAAACTTAAAATTTTGCACGGGCATTGAATATGTCCTAAATAGGAAAAACTAACGGGTTCCAACTCGATTTTTCAATTCTATGCGCAAAAGAATTAGCGTCAAAATTTTCCGTACGGAATGTATTTTTCTCACTTTCCAGTGTCACAGGAAACGTGAAATTTGGCACGAGCATTGAATATGTCATAAATAGGAAAAGCCAATGGGTCCCAACTCGATTATTCAATTCTATTTGCAAAAGAATTAGCGTCTAAATTTTACGTACAGAATCCAATTTTCTCACATAGAAACTTAAAATTTGGCACGGGCATTGATTATGTAATAAATAGGAAAAGCTAATGGGTCCTAACTCGATTATTCAATTCTATGTGCAAAAGAATTAGCGTCCAAATTTTACGTACAGAATCCAATTTTCTCACATGGAAACTTGAAATTTGGCACGAGCATTGATTATGTCATAAATAGGAAAAGCTAATGGTTCCCAACTTGATTATTCAATTCTATGCGCATATGAAAAAAGCGTCCAAACTTTACGTACAGAATCCAATTTTCTCACATAGAAACTTAAAATTTGGCACGGGCATTGGATATGTCCTAAATAGGAAAAACTAACGGGTCCCAACTCGATTATTCAATTCTATGCGCAAAAGAATTAGCGTCAAAAATTTACGTACGGAATGTATTTTTCTCACTTTCCAGTGTCATAGAAACTTGAAATTTGGCACGAGCATTGATTATGTCATAAATAGGAAAAGCTAATGGGTCCCAACTCCGTTATTTAATTCTAGGCGCAAAAAATTAGCGTCCAAGTTTTATGTACGGAGTGTAATTTTCTCACATAGAAACTTAAAATTTGGCATGGGCATTGATTATGTCATAAATAGGAAAAGCTAATGGGTCCCAACTCGATTACTCAATTCTATGCGCAAAAGAATTAGTGTCCAAATTTTACGTACGGAATGTAATTTTCTCACGTAGAAACTTAAAATTTGGCACGGGCATTGAATATGTCATAAATAGGAAAAGCTAATGGGTCCTAACTCGATTATTCAATTCTATGTGCAAAAGAATTAGCGTCAAAATTTTACGTACGGAATCCAATTTTCTCACATAGAAACTTGAAATTTGGCACGAGCATTGATTATGTCATAAATAGGAAAAGCTAATGGGTCCCAACTCCGTTATTTAATTCTAGCCACAAAAGAATTAGCGTCCAAGTTTTATGTACGGAGTGTAATTTTCTCACATAGAAACTTAAAATTTGGCATGGGCATTGATTATGTCATAAATAGGAAAAGGTAATGGGTCCCAAATCGATTATTCAATTCTATGTGCAAAAGAATTAGCGTCCAAATTTTATGTACGGAATCCAATTTTCTCACATAGAAACTAGAAATTTGGCACGAGCATTGATTATGTCATAAATAGGAAAAACTAACGGGTCCCAACTCGATTTTTCAATTCTATGCGCAAAACAAATAGCGTCAAAATTTTACGTACGGAATGTATTTTTCTCACTTTCCAGTGACATAGAAGCGTGAAATTTGGCACGAGCATTGATTATGTCATAAATAGGAAAAGCTAATGGGTCCCAACTCCGTTATTTAATTCTATGCGGAAAAGAATTAGCGTCCAAATTTTACGTACGGAATCCAATCTTCTCACATAGAAACTTTAAATTTGGCATGGGCATTGATTATGTCATAAATAGGAAAAGCTAATGGGTCCCAACTCGATTATTCAATTCTATGTGCAAAAGAATTAGCGTCCAAATTTACGTACAGAATCCAATTTTCTCACATGGAAACTTAAAATTTGGCACGAGCATTGATTATGTCATAAATAGGAAAAGATAATGGGTCCCAACTCGATTATTCAATTCTATGCGCAAAAGAATTAGCGTCCAAATTTTACGTACAGAATCCAATTTTCTCACATAGAAACTTGAAATTTGGCACGAGCATTGATTATGTCATAAATAGGAAAAAGCTAATGGGTCCCAACTCCGTTATTTAATTCTATGCGGAAAAGAATTAGCGTCCAAATTTTACGTACGGAATCCAATCTTCTCACATAGAAACTTTAAATTTGGCATGGGCATTGATTATGTCATAAATAGGAAAAGCTAATGGGTCCCAACTCGATTATTCAATTCTATGTGCAAAAGAATTAGCGTCCAAATTTACGTACAGAATCCAATTTTCTCACATGGAAACTTAAAATTTGGCACGAGCATTGATTATGTCATAAATAGGAAAAGATAATGGGTCCCAACTCGATTATTCAATTCTATGCGCAAAAGAATTAGCGTCCAAATTTTACGTACAGAATCCAATTTTCTCACATAGAAACTTAAAATTTGGCACGGGCATTGAATATGTCCTAAATAGGAAAAACTAATGGGTCCCAACTCGATTTTTCAATTCTATGCACAAAAGAATTAGCATAAAAATTTTCCGTACGGAATGTATTTTTCTCACTTTCCAGTGTCACAGGAAACGTGAAATTTGGTACGAGCATTGAATATGTCATAAATAGGAAAAGCCAATGGGTCCCAACTCGATTATTCAATTCTATGCGCAAAAGAATTAGCGTCCCAATTTTACGTACAGAATCCAATTTTCTCACATAGAAACTTAAAATTTGGCACGGGCATTGAATATGTCCTAAATAGGAAAAACTAACGGGTCCCAACTCGATTATTCAATTCTATGCGCAAAAGAATTAGCGTCAAAATTTTACATACGGAATGTATTTTTCTCACTTTCCAGTGTCATAGAAACGTGAAATTTGGCACGAGCATTGATTATGTCATAAATGGGAAAAGCTAATGGGTCCCAACTCGATTATTCAATTCTATGTGCAAAAGAATTAGCGTGCAAATTTTACGTACAGAATCCAATTTTCTCACATAGAAACTTGAAATTTGGCACGAGCATTGATTATGTCATAAATAGGAAAACCTCATGGGTCCCAACTCCGTTATTTAATTCTAAGCACAAAAGAATTAGCGTCCAAGTTTTATGTACGGAGTGTAATTTTCTCACATAGAAACTTAAAATTTGGCATGGGCATTGATTATGTCATAAATACGAAAAGCTAATGGGTCCCAACTCGATTACTCAATTCTATGCGCAAAAGAATTAGCGTCCAAATTTTACGTACGGAATGTAATTTTCTCACGTAGAAACTTAAAATTTGGCACGGGCATTGATTATGTCATAAATACGAAAAGCTAATGGGTCCTAACTCGATTATTCAATTCTATGTGCAAAAGAATTAGCGTCAAAATTTTACGTACGGAATCCAATTTTCTCACATAGAAACTTGAAATTTGGCACGAGCATTGATTATGTCATAAATAGGAAAAGCTAATGGGTCCCAACTCCGTTATTTAATTCTAGCCACAAAAGAATTAGCGTCCAAGTTTTATGTACGGAGTGTAATTTTCTCACATAGAAACTTAAAATTTGGCATGGGCATTGATTATGTCATAAATAGGAAAAGCTAATGGGTCCCAAATCGATTATTCAATTCTATGTGCAAAAGAATTAGCGTCCAAATTTTATGTACGGAATCCAATTTTCTCACATAGAAACTAGAAATTTGGCACGAGCATTGATTATGTCATAAATAGGAAAAACTAACGGGTCCCAACTCGATTTTTCAATTCTATGCGCAAAACAAATAGCGTCAAAATTTTACGTACGGAATGTATTTTTCTCACTTTCCAGTGACATAGAAGCGTGAAATTTGGCACGAGCATTGATTATGTCATAAATAGGAAAAGCTAATGGGTCCCAACTCGATTATTCAATTCTATGTGCAAAAGAATTAGCGTCTAAATTTTTCGTACAGAATCCAATTTTCTCACATAGAAACTTGAAATTTGGCACGAGCATTGATTATGTCATAAATAGGAAAAGCTAATGGGTCCCAACTCCGTTATTTAATTCTATGCGCAAAAGAATTAGCGTCCAAATTTTACGTACGGAATCCAATCTTCTCACATAGAAACTTTAAATTTGGCATGGGCATTGATTATGTGATAAATAGGAAAAGCTAATGGGTCCCAACTCGATTATTCAATTCTATGTGCAAAAGAATTAGCGTCCAAATTTACGTACAGAATCCAATTTTCTCACATGGAAACTTAAAATTTGGCACGAGCATTGATTATGTCATAAATAGGAAAAGATAATGGGTCCCAACTCGATTATTCAATTCTATGCGCAAAAGAATTAGCGTCCAAATTTTACGTACAGAATCCAATTTTCTCACATAGAAACTTGAAATTTGGCACGAGCATTGATTATGTCATAAATAGGAAAAAGCTAATGGGTCCCAACTCCGTTATTTAATTCTATGCGCAAAAGAATTAGCGTCCAAATTTTACGTACGGAATCCAATTTTCTCACATAGAAACTTTAAATTTGGCATGGGCATTGATTATGTCATAAATAGGAAAAGCTAATGGGTCCCAACTCGATTATTCAATTCTATGTGCAAAAGAATTAGCGTCCAAATTTACGTACAGAATCCAATTTTCTCACATAGAAACTTAAAATTTGGCACGAGCATTGATTATGTCATAAATAGGAAAAGATAATGGGTCCCAACTCGATTATTCAATTCTATGCGCAAAAGAATTAGCGTCCAAATTTTACGTACAGAATCCAATTTTCTCACATAGAAACTTAAAATTTGGCACGGGCATTGAATATGTCCTAAATAGGAAAAACTAATGGGTCCCAACTCGATTTTTCAATTCTATGCACAAAAGAATTAGCATAAAAATTTTCCGTACGGAATGTATTTTTCTCACTTTCCAGTGTCACAGGAAACGTGAAATTTGGCACGAGCATTGATTATGTCATAAATAGGAAAAGCTAATGGTTCCCAACTTGATTATTCAATTCTATGCGCATATGAAAAAAGCGTCCAAACTTTACGTACAGAATCCAATTTTCTCACATAGAAACTTAAAATTTGGCACGGGCATTGGATATGTCCTAAATAGGAAAAACTAACGGGTCCCAACTCGATTATTCAATTCTATGCGCAAAAGAATTAGCGTCAAAAATTTACGTACGGAATGTATTTTTCTCACTTTCCAGTGTCATAGAAACTTGAAATTTGGCACGAGCATTGATTATGTCATAAATAGGAAAAGCTAATGGGTCCCAACTCCGTTATTTAATTCTAGGCGCAAAAAATTAGCGTCCAAGTTTTATGTACGGAGTGTAATTTTCTCACATAGAAACTTAAAATTTGGCATGGGCATTGATTATGTCATAAATAGGAAAAGCTAATGGGTCCCAACTCGATTACTCAATTCTATGCGCAAAAGAATTAGTGTCCAAATTTTACGTACGGAATGTAATTTTCTCACGTAGAAACTTAAAATTTGGCACGGGCATTGAATATGTCATAAATAGGAAAAGCTAATGGGTCCTAACTCGATTATTCAATTCTATGTGCAAAAGAATTAGCGTCAAAATTTTACGTACGGAATCCAATTTTCTCACATAGAAACTTGAAATTTGGCACGAGCATTGATTATGTCATAAATAGGAAAAGCTAATGGGACCCAACTCCGTTATTTAATTCTAGCCACAAAAGAATTAGCGTCCAAGTTTTATGTACGGAGTGTAATTTTCTCACATAGAAACTTAAAATTTGGCATGGGCATTGATTATGTCATAAATAGGAAAAGGTAATGGGTCCCAAATCGATTATTCAATTCTATGTGCAAAAGAATTAGCGTCCAAATTTTATGTACGGAATCCAATTTTCTCACATAGAAACTAGAAATTTGGCACGAGCATTGATTATGTCATAAATAGGAAAAACTAACGGGTCCCAACTCGATTTTTCAATTCTATGCGCAAAACAAATAGCGTCAAAATTTTACGTACGGAATGTATTTTTCTCACTTTCCAGTGACATAAAAGCGTGAAATTTGGCACGAGCATTGATTATGTCATAAATAGGAAAAGCTAATGGGTCCCAACTCGATTATTCAATTCTATGTGCAAAAGAATTAGCGTCTAAATTTTTCGTACAGAATCCAATTTTCTCACATAGAAACTTGAAATTTGGCACAAGCATTGATTATGTCATAAATAGGAAAAGCTAATGGGTCCCAACTCCGTTATTTAATTCTATGCGCAAAAGAATTAGCGTCCAAATTTTACGTACGGAATCCAATCTTCTCACATAGAAACTTTAAATTTGGCATGGGCATTGATTATGTCATAAATAGGAAAAGCTAATGGGTCCCAACTCGATTATTCAATTCTATGTGCAAAAGAATTAGCGTCCAAATTTACGTACAGAATCCAATTTTCTCACATGGAAACTTAAAATTTGGCACGAGCATTGATTATGTCATAAATAGGAAAAGATAATGGGTCCCAACTCGATTATTCAATTCTATGCGCAAAAGAATTAGCGTCCAAATTTTACGTACAGAATCCAATTTTCTCACATAGAAACTTGAAATTTGGCACGAGCATTGATTATGTCATAAATAGGAAAAAGCTAATGGGTCCCAACTCCGTTATTTAATTCTATGCGCAAAAGAATTAGCGTCCAAATTTTACGTACGGAATCCAATTTTCTCACATAGAAACTTTAAATTTGGCATGGGCATTGATTATGTCATAAATAGGAAAAGCTAATGGGTCCCAACTCGATTATTCAATTCTATGTGCAAAAGAATTAGCGTCCAAATTTACGTACAGAATCCAATTTTCTCACATGGAAACTTAAAATTTGGCACGAGCATTGATTATGTCATAAATAGGAAAAGATAATGGGTCCCAACTCGATTATTCAATTCTATGCGCAAAAGAATTAGCGTCCAAATTTTACGTACTGAATCCAATTTTCTCACATAGAAACTTAAAATTTGGCACGGGCATTGAATATGTCCTAAATAGGAAAAACTAATGGGTCCCAACTCGATTTTTCAATTCTATGCACAAAAGAATTAGCATTAAAATTTTCCGTACGGAATGTATTTTTCTCACTTTCCAGTGTCACAGGAAACGTGAAATTTGGTACGAGCATTGAATATGTCATAAATAGGAAAAGCCAATGGGTCCCAACTCGATTATTCAATTCTATGCGCAAAAGAATTAGCGTCCCAATTTTACGTACAGAATCCAATTTTCTCACATAGAAACTTAAAATTTGGCACGGGCATTGAATATGTCCTAAATAGGAAAAACTAACGGGTCCCAACTCGATTATTCAATTCTATGCGCAAAAGAATTAGCGTCAAAATTTTACATACGGAATGTATTTTTCTCACTTTCCAGTGTCATAGAAACGTGAAATTTGGCACGAGCATTGATTATGTCATAAATAGGAAAAGCTAATGGGTCCCAACTCGATTATTCAATTCTATGTGCAAAAGAATTAGCGTGCAAATTTTACGTACAGAATCCAATTTTCTCACATAGAAACTTGAAATTTGGCACGAGCATTGATTATGTCATAAATAGGAAAACCTCATGGGTCCCAACTCCGTTATTTAATTCTAAGCACAAAAGAATTAGCGTCCAAGTTTTATGTACGGAGTGTAATTTTCTCACATAGAAACTTAAAATTTGGCATGGGCATTGATTATGTCATAAATACGAAAAGCTAATGGGTCCCAACTCGATTACTCAATTCTATGCGCAAAAGAATTAGCGTCCAAATTTTACGTACGGAATGTAATTTTCTCACGTAGAAACTTAAAATTTGGCACGGGCATTGATTATGTCATAAATACGAAAAGCTAATGGGTCCTAACTCGATTATTCAATTCTATGTGCAAAAGAATTAGCGTCAAAATTTTACGTACGGAATCCAATTTTCTCACATAGAAACTTGAAATTTGGCACGAGCATTGATTATGTCATAAATAGGAAAAGCTAATGGGTCCCAACTCCGTTATTTAATTCTAGCCACAAAAGAATTAGCGTCCAAGTTTTATGTACGGAGTGTAATTTTCTCACATAGAAACTTAAAATTTGGCATGGGCATTGATTATGTCATAAATAGGAAAAGGTAATGGGTCCCAAATCGATTATTCAATTCTATGTGCAAAAGAATTAGCGTCCAAATTTTATGTACGGAATCCAATTTTCTCACATAGAAACTAGAAATTTGGCACGAGCATTGATTATGTCATAAATAGGAAAAACTAACGGGTCCCAACTCGATTTTTCAATTCTATGCGCAAAACAAATAGCGTCAAAATTTTACGTACGGAATGTATTTTTCTCACTTTCCAGTGACATAGAAGCGTGAAATTTGGCACGAGCATTGATTATGTCATAAATAGGAAAAGCTAATGGGTCCCAACTCGATTATTCAATTCTATGTGCAAAAGAATTAGCGTCTAAATTTTTCGTACAGAATCCAATTTTCTCACATAGAAACTTGAAATTTGGCACGAGCATTGATTATGTCATAAATAGGAAAAGCTAATGGGTCCCAACTCCGTTATTTAATTCTATGCGCAAAAGAATTAGCGTCCAAATTTTACGTACGGAATCCAATCTTCTCACATAGTAACTTTAAATTTGGCATGGGCATTGATTATGTCATAAATAGGAAAAGCTAATGGGTCCCAACTCGATTATTCAATTCTATGTGCAAAAGAATTAGCGTCCAAATTTACGTACAGAATCCAATTTTCTCACATGGAAACTTAAAATTTGGCACGAGCATTGATTATGTCATAAATAGGAAAAGATAATGGGTCCCAACTCGATTATTCAATTCTATGCGCAAAAGAATTAGCGTCCAAATTTTACGTACAGAATCCAATTTTCTCACATAGAAACTTGAAATTTGGCACGAGCATTGATTATGTCATATATAGGAAAAAGCTAATGGGTCCCAACTCCGTTATTTAATTCTATGCGCAAAAGAATTAGCGTCCAAATTTTACGTACGGAATCCAATTTTCTCACATAGAAACTTTAAATTTGGCATGGGCATTGATTATGTCATAAATAGGAAAAGCTAATGGGTCCCAACTCGATTATTCAATTCTATGTGCAAAAGAATTAGCGTCCAAATTTACGTACAGAATCCAATTTTCTCACATGGAAACTTAAAATTTGGCACGAGCATTGATTATGTCATAAATAGGAAAAGATAATGGGTCCCAACTCGATTATTCAATTCTATGCGCAAAAGAATTAGCGTCCAAATTTTACGTACAGAATCCAATTTTCTCACATAGAAACTTAAAATTTGGCACGGGCATTGAATATGTCCTAAATAGGAAAAACTAATGGGTCCCAACTCGATTTTTCAATTCTATGCACAAAAGAATTAGCATTAAAATTTTCCGTACGGAATGTATTTTTCTCACTTTCCAGTGTCACAGGAAACGTGAAATTTGGTACGAGCATTGAATATGTCATAAATAGGAAAAGCCAATGGGTCCCAACTCGATTATTCAATTCTATGCGCAAAAGAATTAGCGTCCCAATTTTACGTACAGAATCCAATTTTCTCACATAGAAACTTAAAATTTGGCACGGGCATTGAATATGTCCTAAATAGGAAAAACTAACGGGACCCAACTCGATTATTCAATTCTATGCGCAAAAGAATTAGCGTCAAAATTTTACATACGGAATGTATTTTTCTCACTTTCCAGTGTCATAGAAACGTGAAATTTGACACGAGCATTGATTATGTCATAAATAGGAAAAGCTAATGGGTCCCAACTCGATTATTCAATTCTATGTGCAAAAGAATTAGCGTGCAAATTTTACGTACAGAATCCAATTTTCTCACATAGAAACTTGAAATTTGGCACGAGCATTGATTATGTCATAAATAGGAAAACCTCATGGGTCCCAACTCCGTTATTTAATTCTAGCCACAAAAGAATTAGCGTCCAAGTTTTATGTACGGAGTGTAATTTTCTCACATAGAAACTTAAAATTTGGCATGGGCATTGATTATGTCATAAATAGGAAAAGCTAATGGGTCCCAAATCGATTATTCAATTCTATGTGCAAAAGAATTAGCGTCCAAATTTTATGTACGGAATCCAATTTTCTCACATAGAAACTTGAAATTTGGCACGAGCATTGATTATGTCATAAATAGGAAAAACTAACGGGTCCCAACTCGATTTTTCAATTCCATGCGCAAAACAAATAGCGTCAAAATTTTACGTACGGAATGTATTAATCTCACTTTCCAGTGTCATAGAAGCGTGAAATTTGGCACGAGCATTGATTATGTCATAAATAGGAAAAGCTAATGTGTCCCAACTCGATTATTCAATTCTATGCGCAAAAGAATTAGCGTCCAAATTTTACGTACAGAATCCAATTTTCTCACATAGAAACTTAAAATTTGGCATGGGCATTGATTATGTCATAAATACGAAAAGCTAATGGGTCCCAACTCGATTACTCAATTCTATGCGCAAAAGAATTAGCGTCCAAATTTTACGTACGGAATGTAATTTTCTCACGTAGAAACTTAAAATTTGGCACGGGCATTGATTATGTCATAAATACGAAAAGCTAATGGGTCCTAACTCGATTATTCAATTCTATGTGCAAAAGAATTAGCGTCAAAATTTTACGTACGGAATCCAATTTTCTCACATAGAAACTTGAAATTTGGCACGAGCATTGATTATGTCATAAATAGGAAAAGCTAATGGGTCCCAACTCCGTTATTTAATTCTAGCCACAAAAGAATTAGCGTCCAAGTTTTATGTACGGAGTGTAATTTTCTCACATAGAAACTTAAAATTTGGCATGGGCATTGATTATGTCATAAATAGGAAAAGCTAATGGGTCCCAAATCGATTATTCAATTCTATGCGCAAAAGAATTAGCGTCCAAATTTTATGTACGGAATCCAATTTTCTCACATAGAAACTTGAAATTTGGCACGAGCATTGATTATGTCATAAATAGGAAAAACTAACGGGTCCCAACTCGATTTTTCAATTCCATGCGCAAAACAAATAGCGTCAAAATTTTACGTACGGAATGTATTAATCTCACTTTCCAGTGTCATAGAAGCGTGAAATTTGGCACGAGCATTGATTATGTCATAAATAGGAAAAGCTAATGGGTCCCAACTCGATTATTCAATTCTATGTGCAAAAGAATTAGCGTCTAAATTTTTCGTACAGAATCCAATTTTCTCACATAGAAACTTGAAATTTGGCACGAGCATTGATTATGTCATAAATAGGAAAAAGCTAATGGGTCCCAACTCCGTTATTTAATTCTATGCGCAAAAGAATTAGCGTCCAAATTTTACGTACGGAATCCAATTTTCTCACATAGAAACTTTAAATTTGGCATGGGCATTGATTATGTCATAAATAGGAAAAGCTAATGGGTCCCAACTCGATTATTCAATTCTATGTGCAAAAGAATTAGCGTCCAAATTTACGTACAGAATCCAATCTTCTCACATGGAAACTTAAAATTTGGCACGAGCATTGATTATGTCATAAATAGGAAAAGATAATGGGTCCCAACTCGATTATTCAATTCTATGCGCAAAAGAATTAGCGTCCAAATTTTACGTACGGAATGTAATTTTCTCACGTAGAAACTTAAAATTTGGCACGGGCATTGATTATGTCATAAATACGAAAAGCTAATGGGTCCTAACTCGATTATTCAATTCTATGTGCAAAAGAATTAGCGTCAAAATTTTACGTACGGAATCGAATTTTCTCACATAGAAACTTGAAATTTGGCACGAGCATTGATTATGTCATAAATAGGAAAAGCTAATGGGTCCCAACTCCGTTATTTAATTCTAGCCACAAAAGAATTAGCGTCCAAGTTTTATGTACGGAGTGTAATTTTCTCACATAGAAACTTAAAATTTGGCATGGGCATTGATTATGTCATAAATAGGAAAAGCTAATGGGTCCCAAATCGATTATTCAATTCTATGTGCAAAAGAATTAGCGTCCAAATTTTATGTACGGAATTCAATTTTCTCACATAGAAACTTGAAATTTGGCACGAGCATTGATTATGTCATAAATAGGAAAAACTAACGGGTCCCAACTCGATTTTTCAATTCCATGCGCAAAACAAATAGCGTCAAAATTTTACGTACGGAATGTATTAATCTCACTTTCCAGTGTCATAGAAGCGTGAAATTTGGCACGAGCATTGATTATGTCATAAATAGGAAAAGCTAATGGGTCCCAACTCGATTATTCAATTCTATGTGCAAAAGAATTAGCGTCTAAATTTTTCGTACAGAATCCAATTTTCTCACATAGAAACTTGAAATTTGGCACGAGCATTGATTATGTCATAAATAGGAAAAAGCTAATGGGTCCCAACTCCGTTATTTAATTCTATGCGCAAAAGAATTAGCGTCCAAATTTTACGTACGGAATCCAATTTTCTCACATAGAAACTTTAAATTTGGCATGGGCATTGATTATGTCATAAATAGGAAAAGCTAATGGGTCCCAACTCGATTATTCAATTCTATGTGCAAAAGAATTAGCGTCCAAATTTACGTACAGAATCCAATTTTCTCACATGGAAACTTAAAATTTGGCACGAGCATTGATTATGTCATAAATAGGAAAAGATAATGGGTCCCAACTCGATTATTCAATTCTATGCGCAAAAGAATTAGCGTCCAAATTTTACGTACAGAATCCAATTTTCTCACATAGAAACTTAAAATTTGGCACGGGCATTGAATATGTCCTAAATAGGAAAAACTAACGGGTCCCAACTCGATTTTTCAATTCTATGCACAAAAGAATTAGCATTAAAATTTTCCGTACGGAATGTATTTTTCTCACTTTCCAGTGTCACAGGAAACGTGAAATTTGGTACGAGCATTGAATATGTCATAAATAGGAAAAGCCAATGGGTCCCAACTCGATTATTCAATTCTATTTGCAAAAGAATTAGCGTCTAAATTTTAAGTACAGAATCCAATTTTCTCACATAGAAACTTAAAATTTGGCACGGGCATTGATTATGTAATAAATAGGAAAAGCTAATGGGTCCTAACTCGATTATTCAATTCTATGTGCAAAAGAATTAGCGTCCAAATTTTACGTACAGAATCCAATTTTCTCACATGGAAACTTGAAATTTGGCACGAGCATTGATTATGTCATAAATAGGAAAAGCTAATGGTTCCCAACTCGATTATTCAATTCTATGCGCATATGAAAAAAGCGTCCAAACTTTACGTACAGAATCCAATTTTCTCACATAGAAACTTAAAATTTGGCACGGGCATTGGATATGTCCTAAATAGGAAAAACTAACGGGTCCCAACTCAATTATTCAATTCTATGCGCAAAAGAATTAGCGTCAAAAATTTATGTACGGAATGTATTTTTCTCACTTTCCAGTGTCATAGAAACTTGAAATTTGGCACGAGCATTGATTATGTCATAAATAGGAAAAGCTAATGGGTCCCAACTCCGTTATTTAATTCTAGGCACAAAAAATTAGCGTCCAAGTTTTATGTACGGAGTGTAATTTTCTCACATAGAAACTTAAAATTTGGCATGGGCATTGATTATGTCATAAATAGGAAAAGCTAATGGGTCCCAACTCGATTACTCAATTCTATGCGCAAAAGAATTAGTGTCCAAATTTTACGTACGGAATGTAATTTTCTCACGTAGAAACTTAAAATTTGGCACGGGCATTGAATATGTCATAAATAGGAAAAGCTAATGGGTCCTAACTCGATTATTCAATTCTATGTGCAAAAGAATTAGCGTCAAAATTTTACGTACGGAATCCAATTTTCTCACATAGAAACTTGAAATTTGGCACGAGCATTGATTATGTCATAAATAGGAAAAGCTAATGGGTCCCAACTCCGTTATTTAATTCTAGCCACAAAAGAATTAGCGTCCAAGTTTTATGTACGGAGTGTAATTTTCTCACATGGAAACTTAAAATTTGGCATGGGCATTGATTATGTCATAAATAGGAAAAGCTAATGGGTCCCAACTCGATTACTCAATTCTATGCGCAAAAGAATTAGTGTCCAAATTTTACGTACGGAATGTAATTTTCTCACGTAGAAACTTAAAATTTGGCACGGGCATTGAATATGTCATAAATAGGAAAAGCTAATGGGTCCCAAATCGATTATTCAATTCTATGTGCAAAAGAATTAGCGTCCAAATTTTATGTACGGAATCCAATTTTCTCACATAGAAACTAGAAATTTGGCACGAGCATTGATTATGTCATAAATAGGAAAAACTAACGGGTCCCAACTCGATTTTTCAATTCTATGCGCAAAACAAATAGCGTCAAAATTTTACGTTCGGAATGTATTTTTCTCACTTTCCAGTGACATAGAAGCGTGAAATTTGGCACGAGCATTGATTATGTCATAAATAGGAAAAGCTAATGGGTCCCAACTCGATTATTCAATTCTATGTGCAAAAGAATTAGCGTCTAAATTTTTCGTACAGAATCCAATTTTCTCACATAGAAACTTGAAATTTGGCACGAGCATTGATTATGTCATAAATAGGAAAAGCTAATGGGTCCCAACTCCGTTATTTAATTCTATGCACAAAAGAATTAGCGTCCAAATTTTACGTACGGAATCCAATCTTCTCACATAGAAACTTTAAATTTGGCATGGGCATTGATTATGTCATAAATAGGAAAAGCTAATGGGTCCCAACTCGATTATTCAATTCTATGTGCAAAAGAATTAGCGTCCAAATTTACGTACAGAATCCAATTTTCTCACATGGAAACTTAAAATTTGGCACGAGCATTGATTATGTCATAAATAGGAAAAGATAATGGGTCCCAACTCGATTATTCAATTCTATGCGCAAAAGAATTAGCGTCCAAATTTTACGTACAGAATCCAATTTTCTCTCATAGAAACTTAAAATTTTGCACGGGCATTGAATATGTCCTAAATAGGAAAAACAAACGTGTTCCAACTCGATTTTTCAATTCTATGCGCAAAAGAATTAGCATTAAAATTTTCCGTACGGAATGTATTTTTCTCACTTTCCAGTGTCACAGGAAACGTGAAATTTGGCACGAGCATTGAATATGTCATAAATAGGAAAAGCCAATGGGTCCCAACTCGATTATTCAATTCTATGCGCAAAAGAATTAGCGTCCCAATTTTACGTACAGAATCCAATTTTCTCACATAGAAACTTAAAATTTGGCACGGGCATTGAATATGTCCTAAATAGGAAAAACTAACGGGTCCCAACTCGATTATTCAATTCTATGCGCAAAAGAATTAGCGTCAAAATTTTACATACGGAATGTATTTTTCTCACTTTCCAGTGTCATAGAAACGTGAAATTTGGCACGAGCATTGATTATGTCATAAATAGGAAAAGCTAATGGGTCCCAACTCGATTATTCAATTCTATGTGCAGAAGAATTAGCGTGCAAATTTTACGTACAGAATCCAATTTTCTCACATAGAAACTTGAAATTTGGCACGAGCATTGATTATGTCATAAATAGGAAAACCTCATGGGTCCCAACTCCGTTATTTAATTCTAAGCACAAAAGAATTAGCGTCCAAGTTTTATGTACGGAGTGTAATTTTCTCACATAGAAACTTAAAATTTGGCATGGGCATTGATTATGTCATAAATACGAAAAGCTAATGGGTCCCAACTCGATTACTCAATTCTATGCGCAAAAGAATTAGCGTCCAAATTTTACGTACGGAATGTAATTTTCTCACGTAGAAACTTAAAATTTGGCACGGGCATTGATTATGTCATAAATACGAAAAGCTAATGGGTCCTAACTCGATTATTCAATTCTATGTGCAAAAGAATTAGCGTCAAAATTTTACGTACGGAATCCAATTTTCTCACATAGAAACTTGAAATTTGGCACGAGCATTGATTATGTCATAAATAGGAAAAGCTAATGGGTCCCAACTCCGTTATTTAATTCTAGCCACAAAAGAATTAGCGTCCAAGTTTTATGTACGGAGTGTAATTTTCTCACATAGAAACTTAAAATTTGGCATGGGCATTGATTATGTCATAAATAGGAAAAGCTAATGGGTCCCAAATCGATTATTCAATTCTATGTGCAAAAGAATTAGCGTCCAAATTTTATGTACGGAATCCAATTTTCTCACATAGAAACTAGAAATTTGGCACGAGCATTGATTATGTCATAAATAGGAAAAACTAACGGGTCCCAACTCGATTTTTCAATTCGATGCGCAAAACAAATAGCGTCAAAATTTTACGTACGGAATGTATTTTTCTCACTTTCCAGTGACATAGAAGCGTGAAATTTGGCACGAGCATTGATTATGTCATAAATAGGAAAAGCTAATGGGTCCCAACTCGATTATTCAATTCTATGTGCAAAAGAATTAGCGTCTAAATTTTTCGTACAGAATCCAATTTTCTCACATAGAAACTTGAAATTTGGCACGAGCATTGATTATGTCATAAATAGGAAAAGCTAATGGGTCCCAACTCCGTTATTTAATTCTATGCGCAAAAGAATTAGCGTCCAAATTTTACGTACGGAATCCAATCTTCTCACATAGAAACTTTAAATTTGGCATGGGCATTGATTATGTCATAAATAGGAAAAGCTAATGGGTCCCAACTCGATTATTCAATTCTATGTGCAAAAGAATTAGCGTCCAAATTTACGTACAGAATCCAATTTTCTCACATGGAAACTTAAAATTTGGCACGAGCATTGATTATGTCATAAATAGGAAAAGATAATGGGTCCCAACTCGATTATTCAATTCTATGCGCAAAAGAATTAGCGTCCAAATTTTACGTACAGAATCCAATTTTCTCACATAGAAACTTGAAATTTGGCACGAGCATTGATTATGTCATAAATAGGAAAAAGCTAATGGGTCCCAACTCCGTTATTTAATTCTATGCGCAAAAGAATTAGCGTCCAAATTTTACGTACGGAATCCAATTTTCTCACATAGAAACTTTAAATTTGGCATGGGCATTGATTATGTCATAAATAGGAAAAGCTAATGGGTCCCAACTCGATTATTCAATTCTATGTGCAAAAGAATTAGCGTCCAAATTTACGTACAGAATCCAATTTTCTCACATAGAAACTTAAAATTTGGCACGAGCATTGATTATGTCATAAATAGGAAAAGATAATGGGTCCCAACTCGATTATTCAATTCTATGCGCAAAAGAATTAGCGTCCAAATTTTACGTACAGAATCCAATTTTCTCACATAGAAACTTAAAATTTGGCACGGGCATTGAATATGTCCTAAATAGGAAAAACTAATGGGTCCCAACTCGATTTTTCAATTCTATGCACAAAAGAATTAGCATTAAAATTTTCCGTACGGAATGTATTTTTCTCACTTTCCAGTGTCACAGGAAACGTGAAATTTGGTACGAGCATTGAATATGTCATAAATAGGAAAAGCCAATGGGTCCCAACTCGATTATTCAATTCTATGCGCAAAAGAATTAGCGTCCCAATTTTACGTACAGAATCCAATTTTCTCACATAGAAACTTAAAATTTGGCACGGGCATTGAATATGTCCTAAATAGGAAAAACTAACGGGTCCCAACTCGATTATTCAATTCTATGCGCAAAAGAATTAGCGTCAAAATTTTACATACGGAATGTATTTTTCTCACTTTCCAGTGTCATAGAAACGTGAAATTTGGCACGAGCATTGATTATGTCATAAATAGGAAAAGCTAATGGGTCCCAACTCGATTATTCAATTCTATGTGCAAAAGAATTAGCGTGCAAATTTTACGTACAGAATCCAATTTTCTCACATAGAAACTTGAAATTTGGCACGAGCATTGATTATGTCATAAATAGGAAAACCTCATGGGTCCCAACTCCGTTATTTAATTCTAAGCACAAAAGAATTAGCGTCCAAGTTTTATGTACGGAGTGTAATTTTCTCACATAGAAACTTAAAATTTGGCATGGGCATTGATTATGTCATAAATACGAAAAGCTAATGGGTCCCAACTCGATTACTCAATTCTATGCGCAAAAGAATTAGCGTCCAAATTTTACGTACGGAATGTAATTTTCTCACGTAGAAACTTAAAATTTGGCACGGGCATTGATTATGTCATAAATACGAAAAGCTAATGGGTCCTAACTCGATTATTCAATTCTATGTGCAAAAGAATTAGCGTCAAAATTTTACGTACGGAATCCAATTTTCTCACATAGAAACTTGAAATTTGGCACGAGCATTGATTATGTCATAAATAGGAAAAGCTAATGGGTCCCAACTCCGTTATTTAATTCTAGCCACAAAAGAATTAGCGTCCAAGTTTTATGTACGGAGTGTAATTTTCTCACAAAGAAACTTAAAATTTGGCATGGGCATTGATTATGTCATAAATAGGAAAAGGTAATGGGTCCCAAATCGATTATTCAATTCTATGTGCAAAAGAATTAGCGTCCAAATTTTATGTACGGAATCCAATTTTCTCACATAGAAACTAGAAATTTGGCACGAGCATTGATTATGTCATAAATAGGAAAAACTAACGGGTCCCAACTCGATTTTTCAATTCTATGCGCAAAACAAATAGCGTCAAAATTTTACGTACGGAATGTATTTTTCTCACTTTCCAGTGACATAGAAGCGTGAAATTTGGCACGAGCATTGATTATGTCATAAATAGGAAAAGCTAATGGGTCCCAACTCGATTATTCAATTCTATGTGCAAAAGAATTAGCGTCTAAATTTTTCGTACAGAATCCAATTTTCTCACATAGAAACTTGAAATTTGGCACGAGCATTGATTATGTCATAAATAGGAAAAGCTAATGGGTCCCAACTCCGTTATTTAATTCTATGCGCAAAAGAATTAGCGTCCAAATTTTACGTACGGAATCCAATCTTCTCACATAGTAACTTTAAATTTGGCATGGGCATTGATTATGTCATAAATAGGAAAAGCTAATGGGTCCCAACTCGATTATTCAATTCTATGTGCAAAAGAATTAGCGTCCAAATTTACGTACAGAATCCAATTTTCTCACATGGAAACTTAAAATTTGGCACGAGCATTGATTATGTCATAAATAGGAAAAGATAATGGGTCCCAACTCGATTATTCAATTCTATGTGCAAAAGAATTAGCGTCCAAATTTTACGTACAGAATCCAATTTTCTCACATAGAAACTTGAAATTTGGCACGAGCATTGATTATGTCATATATAGGAAAAAGCTAATGGGTCCCAACTCCGTTATTTAATTCTATGCGCAAAAGAATTAGCGTCCAAATTTTACGTACGGAATCCAATTTTCTCACATAGAAACTTTAAATTTGGCATGGGCATTGATTATGTCATAAATAGGAAAAGCTAATGGGTCCCAACTCGATTATTCAATTCTATGTGCAAAAGAATTAGCGTCCAAATTTACGTACAGAATCCAATTTTCTCACATGGAAACTTAAAATTTGGCACGAGCATTGATTATGTCATAAATAGGAAAAGATAATGGGTCCCAACTCGATTATTCAATTCTATGCGCAAAAGAATTAGCGTCCAAATTTTACGTACAGAATCCAATTTTCTCACATAGAAACTTAAAATTTGGCACGGGCATTGAATATGTCCTAAATAGGAAAAACTAATGGGTCCCAACTCGATTTTTCAATTCTATGCACAAAAGAATTAGCATTAAAATTTTCCGTACGGAATGTATTTTTCTCACTTTCCAGTGTCACAGGAAACGTGAAATTTGGTACGAGCATTGAATATGTCATAAATAGGAAAAGCCAATGGGTCCCAACTCGATTATTCAATTCTATGCGCAAAAGAATTAGCGTCCCAATTTTACGTACAGAATCCAATTTTCTCACATAGAAACTTAAAATTTGGCACGTGCATTGAATATGTCCTAAATAGGAAAAACTAACGGGACCCAACTCGATTATTCAATTCTATGCGCAAAAGAATTAGCGTCAAAATTTTACATACGGAATGTATTTTTCTCACTTTCCAGTGTCAGAAACGTGAAATTTGGCACGAGCATTGATTATGTCATAAATAGGAAAAGCTAATGGGTCCCAACTCGATTATTCAATTCTATGTGCAAAAGAATTAGCGTGCAAATTTTACGTACAGAATCCAATTTTCTCACATAGAAACTTGAAATTTGGCACGAGCATTGATTATGTCATAAATAGGAAAACCTCATGGGTCCCAACTCCGTTATTTAATTCTAAGCACAAAAGAATTAGCGTCCAAGTTTTATGTACGGAGTGTAATTTTCTCACATAGAAACTTAAAATTTGGCATGGGCATTGATTATGTCATAAATACGAAAAGCTAATGGGTCCCAACTCGATTACTCAATTCTATGCGCAAAAGAATTAGCGTCCAAATTTTACGTACGGAATGTAATTTTCTCACGTAGAAACTTAAAATTTGGCACGGGCATTGATTATGTCATAAATACGAAAAGCTAATGGGTCCTAACTCGATTATTCAATTCTATGTGCAAAAGAATTAGCGTCAAAATTTTACGTACGGAATCCAATTTTCTCACATAGAAACTTGAAATTTGGCACGAGCATTGATTATGTCATAAATAGGAAAAGCTAATGGGTCCCAACTCCGTTATTTAATTCTAGCCACAAAAGAATTAGCGTCCAAGTTTTATGTACGGAGTGTAATTTTCTCACATAGAAACTTAAAATTTGGCATGGGCATTGATTATGTCATAAATAGGAAAAGCTAATGGGTCCCAAATCGATTATTCAATTCTATGTGCAAAAGAATTAGCGTCCAAATTTTATGTACGGAATCCAATTTTCTCACATAGAAACTTGAAATTTGGCACGAGCATTGATTATGTCATAAATAGGAAAAACTAACGGGTCCCAACTCGATTTTTCAATTCCATGCGCAAAACAAATAGCGTCAAAATTTTACGTACGGAATGTATTAATCTCACTTTCCAGTGTCATAGAAGCGTGAAATTTGGCACGAGCATTGATTATGTCATAAATAGGAAAAGCTAATGGGTCCCAACTCGATTATTCAATTCTATGCGCAAAAGAATTAGCGTCCAAATTTTACGTACAGAATCCAATTTTCTCACATAGAAACTTAAAATTTGGCATGGGCATTGATTATGTCATAAATACGAAAAGCTAATGGGTCCCAACTCGATTACTCAATTCTATGCGCAAAAGAATTAGCGTCCAAATTTTACGTACGGAATGTAATTTTCTCACGTAGAAACTTAAAATTTGGCACGGGCATTGATTATGTCATAAATACGAAAAGCTAATGGGTCCTAACTCGATTATTCAATTCTATGTGCAAAAGAATTAGCGTCAAAATTTTACGTACGGAATCCAATTTTCTCACATAGAAACTTGAAATTTGGCACGAGCATTGATTATGTCATAAATAGGAAAAGCTAATGGGTCCCAACTCCGTTATTTAATTCTAGCCACAAAAGAATTAGCGTCCAAGTTTTATGTACGGAGTGTAATTTTCTCACATAGAAACTTAAAATTTGGCATGGGCATTGATTATGTCATAAATAGGAAAAGCTAATGGGTCCCAAATCGATTATTCAATTCTATGCGCAAAAGAATTAGCGTCCAAATTTTATGTACGGAATCCAATTTTCTCACATAGAAACTTGAAATTTGGCACGAGCATTGATTATGTCATAAATAGGAAAAACTAACGGGTCCCAACTCGATTTTTCAATTCCATGCGCAAAACAAATAGCGTCAAAATTTTACGTACGGAATGTATTAATCTCACTTTCCAGTGTCATAGAAGCGTGAAATTTGGCACGAGCATTGATTATGTCATAAATAGGAAAAGCTAATGGGTCCCAACTCGATTATTCAATTCTATGTGCAAAAGAATTAGCGTCTAAATTTTTCGTACAGAATCCAATTTTCTCACATAGAAACTTGAAATTTGGCACGAGCATTGATTATGTCATAAATAGGAAAAAGCTAATGGGTCCCAACTCCGTTATTTAATTCTATGCGCAAAAGAATTAGCGTCCAAATTTTACGTACGGAATCCAATTTTCTCACATAGAAACTTTAAATTTGGCATGGGCATTGATTATGTCATAAATAGGAAAAGCTAATGGGTCCCAACTCGATTATTCAATTCTATGTGCAAAAGAATTAGCGTCCAAATTTACGTACAGAATCCAATCTTCTCACATGGAAACTTAAAATTTGGCACGAGCATTGATTATGTCATAAATAGGAAAAGATAATGGGTCCCAACTCGATTATTCAATTCTATGCGCAAAAGAATTAGCGTCCAAATTTTACGTACGGAATGTAATTTTCTCACGTAGAAACTTAAAATTTGGCACGGGCATTGATTATGTCATAAATACGAAAAGCTAATGGGTCCTAACTCGATTATTCAATTCTATGTGCAAAAGAATTAGCGTCAAAATTTTACGTACGGAATCGAATTTTCTCACATAGAAACTTGAAATTTGGCACGAGCATTGATTATGTCATAAATAGGAAAAGCTAATGGGTCCCAACTCCGTTATTTAATTCTAGCCACAAAAGAATTAGCGTCCAATTTTTATGTACGGAGTGTAATTTTCTCACATAGAAACTTAAAATTTGGCATGGGCATTGATTATGTCATAAATAGGAAAAGCTAATGGGTCCCAAATCGATTATTCAATTCTATGTGCAAAAGAATTAGCGTCCAAATTTTATGTACGGAATCCAATTTTCTCACATAGAAACTTGAAATTTGGCACGAGCATTGATTATGTCATAAATAGGAAAAACTAACGGGTCCCAACTCGATTTTTCAATTCCATGCGCAAAACAAATAGCGTCAAAATTTTACGTACGGAATGTATTAATCTCACTTTCCAGTGTCATAGAAGCGTGAAATTTGGCACGAGCATTGATTATGTCATAAATAGGAAAAGCTAATGGGTCCAAACTCGATTATTCAATTCTATGTGCAAAAGAATTAGCGTCTAAATTTTTCGTACAGAATCCAATTTTCTCACATAGAAACTTGAAATTTGGCACGAGCATTGATTATGTCATAAATAGGAAAAAGCTAATGGGTCCCAACTCCGTTATTTAATTCTATGCGCAAAAGAATTAGCGTCCAAATTTTACGTACGGAATCCAATTTTCTCACATAGAAACTTTAAATTTGGCATGGGCATTGATTATGTCATAAATAGGAAAAGCTAATGGGTCCCAACTCGATTATTCAATTCTATGTGCAAAAGAATTAGCGTCCAAATTTACGTACAGAATCCAATTTTCTCACATGGAAACTTAAAATTTGGCACGAGCATTGATTATGTCATAAATAGGAAAAGATAATGGGTCCCAACTCGATTATTCAATTCTATGCGCAAAAGAATTAGCGTCCAAATTTTACGTACAGAATCCAATTTTCTCACATAGAAACTTAAAATTTGGCACGGGCATTGAATATGTCCTAAATAGGAAAAACTAACGGGTCCCAACTCGATTTTTCAATTCTATGCACAAAAGAATTAGCATTAAAATTTTCCGTACGGAATGTATTTTTCTCACTTTCCAGTGTCACAGGAAACGTGAAATTTGGTACGAGCATTGAATATGTCATAAATAGGAAAAGCCAATGGGTCCCAACTCGATTATTCAATTCTATTTGCAAAAGAATTAGCGTCTAAATTTTAAGTACAGAATCCAATTTTCTCACATAGAAACTTAAAATTTGGCACGGGCATTGATTATGTAATAAATAGGAAAAGCTAATGGGTCCTAACTCGATTATTCAATTCTATGTGCAAAAGAATTAGCGTCCAAATTTTACGTACAGAATCCAATTTTCTCACATGGAAACTTGAAATTTGGCACGAGCATTGATTATGTCATAAATAGGAAAAGCTAATGGTTCCCAACTCGATTATTCAATTCTATGCGCATATGAAAAAAGCGTCCAAACTTTACGTACAGAATCCAATTTTCTCACATAGAAACTTAAAATTTGGCACGGGCATTGGATATGTCCTAAATAGGAAAAACTAACGGGTCCCAACTCAATTATTCAATTCTATGCGCAAAAGAATTAGCGTCAAAAATTTACGTACGGAATGTATTTTTCTCACTTTCCAGTGTCATAGAAACTTGAAATTTGGCACGAGCATTGATTATGTCATAAATAGGAAAAGCTAATGGGTCCCAACTCCGTTATTTAATTCTAGGCACAAAAAATTAGCGTCCAAGTTTTATGTACGGAGTGTAATTTTCTCACATAGAAACTTAAAATTTGGCATGGGCATTGATTATGTCATAAATAGGAAAAGCTAATGGGTCCCAACTCGATTACTAAATTCTATGCGCAAAAGAATTAGTGTCCAAATTTTACGTACGGAATGTAATTTTCTCACGTAGAAACTTAAAATTTGGCACGGGCATTGAATATGTCATAAATAGGAAAAGCTAATGGGTCCTAACTCGATTATTCAATTCTATGTGCAAAAGAATTAGCGTCAAAATTTTACGTACGGAATCCAATTTTCTCACATAGAAACTTGAAATTTGGCACGAGCATTGATTATGTCATAAATAGGAAAAGCTAATGTGTCCCAACTCCGTTATTTAATTCTAGCCACAAAAGAATTAGCGTCCAAGTTTTATGTACGGAGTGTAATTTTCTCACATGGAAACTTAAAATTTGGCATGGGCATTGATTATGTCATAAATAGGAAAAGCTAATGGGTCCCAACTCGATTACTCAATTCTATGCGCAAAAGAATTAGTGTCCAAATTTTACGTACGGAATGTAATTTTCTCACGTAGAAACTTAAAATTTGGCACGGGCATTGAATATGTCATAAATAGGAAAAGCTAATGGGTCCCAAATCGATTATTCAATTCTATGTGCAAAAGAATTAGCGTCCAAATTTTATGTACGGAATCCAATTTTCTCACATAGAAACTAGAAATTTGGCACGAGCATTGATTATGTCATAAATAGGAAAAACTAACGGGTCCCAACTCGATTTTTCAATTCTATGCGCAAAACAAATAGCGTCAAAATTTTACGTTCGGAATGTATTTTTCTCACTTTCCAGTGACATAGAAGCGTGAAATTTGGCACGAGCATTGATTATGTCATAAATAGGAAAAGCTAATGGGTCCCAACTCGATTATTCAATTCTATGTGCAAAAGAATTAGCGTCTAAATTTTTCGTACAGAATCCAATTTTCTCACATAGAAACTTGAAATTTGGCACGAGCATTGATTATGTCATAAATAGGAAAAGCTAATGGGTCCCAACTCCGTTATTTAATTCTATGCGCAAAAGAATTAGCGTCCAAATTTTACGTACGGAATCCAATTTTCTCACATAGAAACTTTAAATTTGGCATGGGCATTGATTATGTCATAAATAGGAAAAGCTAATGGGTCCCAACTCGATTATTCAATTCTATGTGCAAAAGAATTAGCGTCCAAATTTACGTACAGAATCCAATCTTCTCACATGGAAACTTAAAATTTGGCACGAGCATTGATTATGTCATAAATAGGAAAAGATAATGGGTCCCAACTCGATTATTCAATTCTATGCGCAAAAGAATTAGCGTCCAAATTTTACGTACGGAATGTAATTTTCTCACGTAGAAACTTAAAATTTGGCACGGGCATTGATTATGTCATAAATACGAAAAGCTAATGGGTCCTAACTCGATTATTCAATTCTATGTGCAAAAGAATTAGCGTCAAAATTTTACGTACGGAATCGAATTTTCTCACATAGAAACTTGAAATTTGGCACGAGCATTGATTATGTCATAAATAGGAAAAGCTAATGGGTCCCAACTCCGTTATTTAATTCTAGCCACAAAAGAATTAGCGTCCAATTTTTATGTACGGAGTGTAATTTTCTCACATAGAAACTTAAAATTTGGCATGGGCATTGATTATGTCATAAATAGGAAAAGCTAATGGGTCCCAAATCGATTATTCAATTCTATGTGCAAAAGAATTAGCGTCCAAATTTTATGTACGGAATCCAATTTTCTCACATAGAAACTTGAAATTTGGCACGAGCATTGATTATGTCATAAATAGGAAAAACTAACGGGTCCCAACTCGATTTTTCAATTCCATGCGCAAAACAAATAGCGTCAAAATTTTACGTACGGAATGTATTAATCTCACTTTCCAGTGTCATAGAAGCGTGAAATTTGGCACGAGCATTGATTATGTCATAAATAGGAAAAGCTAATGGGTCCCAACTCGATTATTCAATTCTATGTGCAAAAGAATTAGCGTCTAAATTTTTCGTACAGAATCCAATTTTCTCACATAGAAACTTGAAATTTGGCACGAGCATTGATTATGTCATAAATAGGAAAAAGCTAATGGGTCCCAACTCCGTTATTTAATTCTATGCGCAAAAGAATTAGCGTCCAAATTTTACGTACGGAATCCAATTTTCTCACATAGAAACTTTAAATTTGGCATGGGCATTGATTATGTCATAAATAGGAAAAGCTAATGGGTCCCAACTCGATTATTCAATTCTATGTGCAAAAGAATTAGCGTCCAAATTTACGTACAGAATCCAATTTTCTCACATGGAAACTTAAAATTTGGCACGAGCATTGATTATGTCATAAATAGGAAAAGATAATGGGTCCCAACTCGATTATTCAATTCTATGCGCAAAAGAATTAGCGTCCAAATTTTACGTACAGAATCCAATTTTCTCACATAGAAACTTAAAATTTGGCACGGGCATTGAATATGTCCTAAATAGGAAAAACTAACGGGTCCCAACTCGATTTTTCAATTCTATGCACAAAAGAATTAGCATTAAAATTTTCCGTACGGAATGTATTTTTCTCACTTTCCAGTGTCACAGGAAACGTGAAATTTGGTACGAGCATTGAATATGTCATAAATAGGAAAAGCCAATGGGTCCCAACTCGATTATTCAATTCTATTTGCAAAAGAATTAGCGTCTAAATTTTAAGTACAGAATCCAATTTTCTCACATAGAAACTTAAAATTTGGCACGGGCATTGATTATGTAATAAATAGGAAAAGCTAATGGGTCCTAACTCGATTATTCAATTCTATGTGCAAAAGAATTAGCGTCCAAATTTTACGTACAGAATCCAATTTTCTCACATGGAAACTTGAAATTTGGCACGAGCATTGATTATGTCATAAATAGGAAAAGCTAATGGTTCCCAACTCGATTATTCAATTCTATGCGCATATGAAAAAAGCGTCCAAACTTTACGTACAGAATCCAATTTTCTCACATAGAAACTTAAAATTTGGCACGGGCATTGGATATGTCCTAAATAGGAAAAACTAACGGGTCCCAACTCAATTATTCAATTCTATGCGCAAAAGAATTAGCGTCAAAAATTTACGTACGGAATGTATTTTTCTCACTTTCCAGTGTCATAGAAACTTGAAATTTGGCACGAGCATTGATTATGTCATAAATAGGAAAAGCTAATGGGTCCCAACTCCGTTATTTAATTCTAGGCACAAAAAATTAGCGTCCAAGTTTTATGTACGGAGTGTAATTTTCTCACATAGAAACTTAAAATTTGGCATGGGCATTGATTATGTCATAAATAGGAAAAGCTAATGGGTCCCAACTCGATTACTCAATTCTATGCGCAAAAGAATTAGTGTCCAAATTTTACGTACGGAATGTAATTTTCTCACGTAGAAACTTAAAATTTGGCACGGGCATTGAATATGTCATAAATAGGAAAAGCTAATGGGTCCTAACTCGATTATTCAATTCTATGTGCAAAAGAATTAGCGTCAAAATTTTACGTACGGAATCCAATTTTCTCACATAGAAACTTGAAATTTGGCACGAGCATTGATTATGTCATAAATAGGAAAAGCTAATGTGTCCCAACTCCGTTATTTAATTCTAGCCACAAAAGAATTAGCGTCCAAGTTTTATGTACGGAGTGTAATTTTCTCACATGGAAACTTAAAATTTGGCATGGGCATTGATTATGTCATAAATAGGAAAAGCTAATGGGTCCCAACTCGATTACTCAATTCTATGCGCAAAAGAATTAGTGTCCAAATTTTACGTACGGAATGTAATTTTCTCACGTAGAAACTTAAAATTTGGCACGGGCATTGAATATGTCATAAATAGGAAAAGCTAATGGGTCCCAAATCGATTATTCAATTCTATGTGCAAAAGAATTAGCGTCCAAATTTTATGTACGGAATCCAATTTTCTCACATAGAAACTAGAAATTTGGCACGAGCATTGATTATGTCATAAATAGGAAAAACTAACGGGTCCCAACTCGATTTTTCAATTCTATGCGCAAAACAAATAGCGTCAAAATTTTACGTTCGGAATGTATTTTTCTCACTTTCCAGTGACATAGAAGCGTGAAATTTGGCACGAGCATTGATTATGTCATAAATAGGAAAAGCTAATGGGTCCCAACTCGATTATTCAATTCTATGTGCAAAAGAATTAGCGTCTAAATTTTTCGTACAGAATCCAATTTTCTCACATAGAAACTTGAAATTTGGCACGAGCATTGATTATGTCATAAATAGGAAAAGCTAATGGGTCCCAACTCCGTTATTTAATTCTATGCGCAAAAGAATTAGCGTCCAAATTTTACGTACGGAATCCAATCTTCTCACATAGAAACTTTAAATTTGGCATGGGCATTGAATATGTCCTAAATAGGAAAAACTAACGTGTTCCAACTCGATTTTTCAATTCTATGCGCAAAAGAATTAGCGTCAAAATTTTCCGTACGGAATGTATTTTTCTCACTTTCCAGTGTCACAGGAAACGTGAAATTTGGCACGAGCATTGAATATGTCATAAATAGGAAAAGCCAATGGGTCCCAACTCGATTATTCAATTCTATGCGCAAAAGAATTAGCGTCCCAATTTTATCTGCAGAATCCAATTTTCTCACATAGAAGCTTAAAATTTGGCACGAGCATTGAATATGTCCTAAATAGGAAAAACTAACGGGTCCCAACTCGAAAATTCAATTCTATGCGCAAAAGAATTAGCGTCAAAATTTTACGTACGGAATGTATTTTTCTCACTTTCCAGTGTCATAGAAACGTGAAATTTGGCACGAGCACTGATTATGTCAGAAATAGGAAAAGCTAATGGGTCCCAACTCGATTATTCAATTCTATGTGCAAAAGAATTAGCGTGCAAATTTTACGTACAGAATCCAATTTTCTCACATAGAAACTGAAAATTTGGCACGGGCATTGAATATGTCCTAAACAGGAAAAACTAATGGGTCCCAACTCGATTATTCAATTCTATGCGCAAAAGAATTAGCGTCAAAATTTTACATACGGAATGTATTTTTCTCACTTTCCAGTGTCATAGAAACTTGAAATTTGGCACGAGCATTGATTATGTCATAAATAGGAAAAGCTAATGGGTCCCAACTCCGTTATTTAATTCTAGGCACAAAAAATTAGCGTCCAAGTTTTATTTACGGAGTGTAATTTTCTCACATAGAAACTTAAAATTTGACATGGGCATTGATTATGTCATAAATAGGAAAAGCTGGTGGCTTAACCTCGAGAGCGGGAAGTCGCACATCAGGAGAGCTCGCTGGAGATAAGTGATTAATTCACTATTTATCACATCCTCCACTTACCCAAAGTCTCTCTGCGTACCATAAGACTTCCCGGAGGCAGAGGGAAGTCCCGGAGACTCGGCAGCAGCAGACAGACGGCCTAGAAACACCGCCGCAGGTGAGGCCTAGCGGACCCTCTGGAGCCGGGGGCTAAATTTCCGGCCGGAAGAGGCCGCGGCTGACCGCATCGTTCGGAAGGCACCCGGTGAGTCCGTACTTGCGGGGGGACCTTCCACCACACCATCCATAGCAGCGGAGCACTAACAGGGCCAGAAGGAGGTCGGGAGAGGCCAAAGAGAACAGCGGGGGTTGCGGAGGTCGCGTAACAGACCCGCTCACTAAAGATAACAGCTCACTCACCACAACCTGCGGGAGGCACCATCCGGAAGCAGCAGAACCCTCTAATAGGAGGTAAGGGGGTAAACGTAATCTCCCCTCTTCCCCTGCTTCCCAGCTATTACATTCACGTGAGGGAATTGGTGCTTTCCCAGGCAGGGCAGGCAGGTCCCCCTGAGAACATAAGCATTCATCCTGCAAACAACTTTAAGAACTGCTCCATACCACCCGTGATACCCACAACCCGCTAGCTGCGACCCACACTGTCTCCCATAATATTCGGAGGCGAACCACGTCCCCAGATAACAGAAAACAAACGGGCCCATTAACAAATCTTTACTCACACCTGGAGTGCTGCGACACTACCACTATTCGAACCAACCTTTACTAATTTGGGCAGCGCAAGTTGCGCAATAGATATGTTCTAGACTGTTCCTGGCATTTGTGCCCTGCGCAGAAGCAATATCCCTCAACGAAAAACGAAATGGTTAAAACAACAAAGGATAAAGCTAGCTTAGGGGCAGGTCAGCAGACAGCCTCTAAAAGCCAACCAGATTTACAACGATTCCTGAAAAAAAAAGTGCTCAGTCCCCAGCGGGAGCAACCAAAAAAAATACTGCACCTACAACAGAAGAAGATAATTACTCAGCGTCAGACATGGATAGCGACGACGATGCAGAATTAAGCAATATGCACAGAGCAAGTATTTCAAAGAACTTTCTCAAGAAGGCGCTGTCACAAGCCATCCACCCGGTACTGAAAGAGCTATCAGAGATCAAAACAGAAATACAACAGATCGGAGGTAGAGTGGAGGATCTAGAGAATACATGCTCGGACCTTATCACACAAACAAACGACCTCTCCGATAATATAGAAATACAGAGAGACCAAATTGACAGAGCTTTAACACTAATCGAAGATCAAGAGAACAGAAGTCGTAGACGCAACATCAGAATCAAAGGTCTGCCGGAATCAGTTACCTCTGATTCCCTCCGAAGCATGGCAGCGACTCTATTTACGGATCTGCTGGGAGAAGAACGTGCGGAACAGATCGTCATAGAAAGAATCCATAGAGCCCTCAGACCCAAGCCAAGAGTGGGAGACCCCCCGAGAGATATTATCTGTGGCCTTCTTTCTTTCAACGACACACAGGCAGTTCTAACTGCCTCCAGAGACAGAGGCCAGCTAAAACACCAAGAAACTAATATTCAACTATATCAAGATTTAGCCCCCTCTACTCTAGCCAAGAGGAGACAACTGAAGCCACTTCTCGAGGCGATTAGAGCAAAAAATCTACAATATGCATGGCTGTTCCCATTCGGTTTGGCAATCCTAAAAGACGGCAAAAGAATTGTCATACACACTCCGGCAGACCTGGAAAAGGCCTGGAGCACGTTGGACATAACACCAATACAGATACCATCATGGATGCCACTCGGAGAGAAAGAGGCAAAAAAAAAAATTGAGAAACAGACACCCTGGAAAGACGCATCACGCTCCAGATCGCCAAGAGACAGAAGAACCAGAGCAAGACTGGACTTTCAACAGCCACAGTCTGCAGAAACTCCCAACTCTAAGGACCCATGAGAAAGCGGGAGACACAGGAACTTAACATATTGATGGACTGATCCAGCGAATATCCAGCTTGCAGATAGATGATACCAGCACCTGCAGACTGACATTTGGCTCGGGTAGAATTTAACCATTTTTCTTTCCCATTTCTCTATACCTCTCTATAGACTCCTTTTCTCCACATAGTGCAGGACTTCATGAATACATCCACAACGCAAATGGAGTCCTCACCCCAGAGAGATGAAGAATATCCAGACAAGGACTTGATCTGCATCAGATGAGTACTACTTCGCACCACACTCGCAGATTCATCCATCCGGGGACGCGCTCGTCTCCGATCCCTCCGCCCCGGCCGGGTGGCTTGGGCCCACACGGGAGTGGCTTTTGGGCCTCTCGCGGTGGGCCTGATCCCACGTCCGGCCGCGCTGGAGCTTAAGCGACAGAATTGGTGAATTACTATGTTGATTTGTTGTGCTGTTGAACAGATATTTAGAGGAGGGCCTGGGTCCTTCCCCCCCCCCCCGGACCTCGGTGGGGGGGCGGACGGACACATGCAATTTGAGTTTCTTATAACTCTGTTGGGCCTGTGAGTTGGGTTCGCAATGGAAAGATGAGTTGCGGACGTGATTACACAGGATACTACTTGTTGAGGATAATATTAAAAAGTTGCCTTACGCATATATATCTGCCCTCTGCACTAAGCGGGGCACCTCATGTTTGGAACAAACTACACTAATACGGTTGCAGACAAATTAACTGTTAACCTAATAGTGTCAATATCTACCTCCTGGACCCCGTTTCAGGAGAACTGTTATTTGATTTGTTTTCACCCCTCTTCCCCTAATAACCCTTAAACCCGATACTACATTACCCCCGGCATCTACAATGTCCGATAGATCCAGTCCTACACGCGGCATTCTTAAACAAGCCCCAACTGCAGACGAAATCACTATCACAACCTTAAACACAAAAGGGCTAAATTCGCCACAAAAGAGGAGTAGAGTTCTATGGCTACTGAAAAAACTAAAAACATCCCTAGCTTTCCTGCAAGAAACTCATTTTAAGGACAAAAACCCGCCAAAGCTTCTAAAAAAACCATTTGATAAATGGTACTTCAGCAATCATCCTACAAGCGCATCTAAAGGAGTTGCTATAGCTATTCACTCCACGATACCATTTATATTAGAGAACAAGTTAACGGACAGTGAAGGAAGAATACTCTTTTTAAAGGGCAAGATCTATTCAGAGTCATACACTTTGGCAAACCTATATGCCCCAAACACGCACCAGGTCACTTGGTTGCTAGAAGCATTAGGTAAACTTAAAACATTTGCGGAAGGGAAAATAATCATAGGTTCTGACTTAAACCTAGCCCTAAATCCCGCCCTTGACTCATCCTCAGGGAAATCCCAAATATCTCAGAAAGCGAGGAAAAAACTGTTGAGTGCACTCCAAGACATTCAGATGGTTGACGTATGGAGAACTCTCAATCCATCAACCAAAGACTATTCCTTTTACTCGCAGGTGCATAAAACGCATCAAAGAATTGACTACATCTTCACCTCTTCAACCTTAATTCACCAAATAAGGAACCCAAGTATAGGAAATATAACAGTCTCTGACCATGCGCCAATAACAGCCTCCCTCGCCCTAACGGGTTCAATACGTAAAAGTTGGAGCTGGAGGTTAAACGAGTCACTGCTAGACAAACAAGAAGTAGTCCAAACTATATCAAATAATTTATCACTCTTCTTTAAAGAAAACACCATGTCCTCAGAAAAACAGCCATTGGTTTGGGAGACCCACAAGGCATACATCAGAGGCCTTTTCATAGCTCTGGGTGCAGCTCAGAAAAAACGCAATCAAAAAGAAATCGATAACATACTCCAACAAATTTCAGCCCTAGAACAGATATCAAAACAAAAAAAGGCGCAAGAGGCCCAAACCAAATTGATTCAACTCAGAGAAAAACTGAAAGATATATTAAATAGCAAGTTTGCAAAATCCCTGCTCTACTTCAAACACCAACTCTACCTGCATGGCAACAAAGGTGGTAGACTAATGACGTCATATATCAAAAAAACTAGAAGCAAAACACATATACACAACATCTTAGACCGAGCAGGAAACACGCAAAACAGCTCCAGCAAAATAGCGCAGGTCTTCCAGGAATTTTACACAGATCTTTACAACTTGAACAAACTTGACAACCACAATAGCGACGACAAAAAGGAAAAAATGGAAGACTTGCTCTCATCATTAGATCTCCCATCCCTGAGGGATGAAGAGGCTAACGATCTAGTAAAACCGGTAACGCTAGAAGAACTAACATTAGTCTTAAATAGCTTCCCTCTACACAAGAGCCCTGGTCCTGACGGTTTCCCTCTAGCCTATTATAAAAAATTCCAAGAAATAATTCTACCACAACTTGTAGCCTCATTTAACGCCCTACTGGGGGGGGCACACTTGCCCAAACAGACCCAAGAAGCATTTATTACACTTATTCACAAAGAGGGCAAAGATCCACTCCAATGTGGTAGTTACAGACCCATTTCTCTCCTAAACCTTGACGCCAAATTGTGGGCAAAACTACTTTCAAAAAGAATTAGCAAAGTCATCCCAGATCTAATTAGCGAAGAACAATCAGGATTTGTCGCAGGCCGGGAAGGGAAAGATAACTCAACCCGCCTCTTACATATCATAAGATACGCCCAAAAAAAAAAAATACCACTTATATTTTTAGGTATCGATGCTGAAAAAGCATTCGATAGGGTGGATTGGTCCTTCATGCAGGCAGTACTTGATAAGTTTAAATTTCCACCCACTTTAATACAGGCCATATTCACGTTATATTCTAACCCACACGCAAAAATAAAAATTAATGAAATATTTTCCTCGCCCTTTACAATAACAAATGGAACAAGACAGGGCTGCCCCCTTTCCCCCACTCTCTTCATCCTCTCGCTAGAAATATTACTACAAATGGTCAGACAGTCCAAGGAAATAAAGGGAATAGAGCTAAAACACCACTCAATTAAATCAGTGGCCTTTGCGGATGATATTCTCTTCATCTTAACGAACCCGGAGGAGAGCCTTGATAAAATCAACAAAATACTGCAATTATACAGTTTAGTCTCTAACTTCAGAGTCAACACCTCCAAATCCACGGTACTTAATATAACCCTGCCACAGCCAGTTGCGGAAAAACTCAAACTACTCACTCCCTTTAGCTGGTCCGAAACCCAAATAGAATACCTGGGGATACTAATTACAAAGAAAATGGAGAACCTATACAACAAAAACTTCACCCCTCTACTAGAAGAAATAACATCACTCCTACGATCATACAACCTGCCATTTCTCACCTGGTTTGGCAGGAAAAACCTGATCCAAACATACATAGTCCCAAAGATTCTTTATAAGATGCAAATGATACCGATATCTATCCCAAACGGTTTTTTTAAAAACATTAAAATAATTTTGTCTAAGTTTCTCTGGAACAACAGAAGACCCAGATTATCCCACAGGATGCTGGTCCAGGGAAGGGAGAGAGGGGGAATCAACCTACCGGATATGGCGCAATACTATAAGGCAATACAACTAAATAGATGGTTAGAACTAGTAAAACCCTCAAAAAACTCATTAGTAAGTGCCCTAGCGCAGGCAACCCACGGACCAACTTTCTTAAGGGACTTTTGGCATCCACAACGCAAAAATTATAAAAAGGCTTCGTATGACCCTCTGCTTAAAGGTGCATGTGAAGTTTGGGATTCCTTGCGGGAAGACTTTGCGCCTCATCCACCCCCGATAGCACCTCTGTCGCTCATTCCAGAGTATTTAGACATCGAGCTGGATAAGCACACAGAACAGATGTGGTCTATCTTTAATAAACTCACCATAGCCGACCTATGGTCGCACCGCGCAAACAAAAGCGTACGGCTCACTGAAACGCTGATAACACAAGTACAATGTCCTTGTCTCAACCATCTACAAATTATACACCTAACCAAAATTATAGACAAGTTCAATAAAACCTTTCCTTCCTCACGTCCGTTAACCGAACTGGAGCGGATAGCGGCTGCACAAAGTACTCACAGCAGGAAACTTGCTCTTCTCAAGAAAAAATTCACAACACAAGACACAACAAGACCTACCTTTATCAGGTCATGGGAAATGGAGCTTAAGATACAGTTGTCAGATAAAGAAGTGAAATCAATTCTGAGCAGCTCACACGGCTTCTCCAGATGCATTAAAATACAAGAAAATCATTACAAACTGCTCACACGCTGGTACAAAACACCAGAATGGCTTTATGCCTACAAACTTACAGACTCCAACAAATGCTGGCGATGCAACAAATATATAGGCTCATTAGTACACATCTGGTGGACTTGCCCTTTGATAAGGCCCTTCTGGAATCAGATAGAAGCTAAAATAAAAGAAATAACTGGTAGCTCCTTTGACCTACAGGCAGAACACATATTCCTAGCCAAGGCATCAGAGGATTACAGACCGTCGAAATCAAATCTGATCACACACCTTATTTCGGCAGCAAAAACCTTAATACCTATAGCTTGGCTTGAACCACAGGCTCCAACCTTAGAACAATGGATAGCTAAGGTAAATGAAATCCGTAGATTTGAAGAGCTAACAAGCTGGTCTAGCAGGACACACGAGCATTTTGAGAAAACATGGGAATATTGGCAAGGAAATCTAGCTCCATAATCGACTTAAATATGCAATCATACCATCACACACAACAGTAAATCCTGAAACCACTCGCAGAAACTCGCCCCTCTAAAAGAAACAGAATGCGTGTAGAAAAAAGGCAAATGCGGCGCAGGTAGTAGGGAACAGTCGGACAAAATCTTAAAAGATGCTCCCTTTACCCCCCCCCCTTCCCCCCCTCCCTGCCACCCAATTGACTTCCCTTTCCTCCTTTCTCATCCCTGTCCTTTCACCTGTATATTGTAAAAAAAAAAAAAATTATTTTGTATGGCATGTAATGTTCAACTATAATCTGTAACTATGATCCAGTGTAACAAACAAACAGTTGACCATTTTTCTTGTAAACCTTCATTTGAATAAAATAAAGAATTTATAAAAAAAAAATAAATAGGAAAAGCTAATGGGTCCCAACTCGATTACTCAATTCTATGCGCAAAAGAATTAGCGTCCAAATTTTACGTACGAAATGTAATATTCTCACGTAGAAACTTAAAATTTGGCACGGGCATTGATTATGTCATAAATAGGAAAAGCTAATGGGTCCTAACTCGATTATTCAATTCTATGTGCAAAAGAATTAGCGTCAAAATTTTACGTACGGAATCCAATTTTCTCACATAGAAACTTGAAATTTGGCACGAGCATTGATTATGTCATAAATAGGAAAACCTAATGGGTCCCAACTCCGTTATTTAATTCAAGCCACAAAAGAATTAGCGTCCAAGTTTTATGTACGGAGTGTAATTTCCTCACATAGAAACTTAAAATTTGGCATGGGCATTGATTATGTCATAAATAGGAAAAGCTAATGGGTCCCAACTCGATTACTCAATTCTATGCGCAAAAGAATTAGCGTCCAAATTTTACGTACGGAATGTAATTTTCTCACGTAGAAACTTAAAATTTGGCACGGGCATTGATTATGTCATAAATAGGAAAAGCTAATGGGTCCTAACTCGATTATTCAATTCTATGCGCAAAAGAATTAGCGTCAAAATTTTCCGTACGGAATGTATTTTTCTCACTTTCCAGTGTCACAGGAAACGTGAAATTTGGCACGAGCATTGAATATGTCATAAATAGGAAAAGCCAATGGGTCCCAACTCGATTATTCAATTCTATGTGCAAAAGAATTAGCGTCTAAATTTTACGTACAGAATCCAATTTGCTCACATAGAAACTTGAAATTTGGCACGAGCATTGATTATGTCATAAATAGGAAAAGCTAATGGGTCCCAACTCCGTTATTTAATTCTATGCGCAAAAGAATTAGCGTCCAAATTTTATGTACGGAATGTAATTTTCTCACATAGAAACTTAAAATTTGGCACGGGCATTGATTATGTAATAAATAGGAAAAGCTAATGGGTCCTAACTCGATTTTTCAATTCTATGTGCAAAAGAATTAGCGTCCAAATTTTACGTACAGAATCCAATTTTCTCACATGGAAACTTGAAATTTGGCACGAGCATTGATTATGTCATAAATAGGAAAAGCTAATGGTTCCCAACTCGATTATTCAATTCTATGCGCAAAAGAATAAAGCGTCCAAATTTTACGTACAGAATCCAATTTTCTCACATAGAAACTTAAAATTTGGCACGGGCATTGGATATATCCTAAATAGGAAAAGCTAATGGGTCCCAACTCGATTATTCAATTCTATGCGCAAAAGAATTAGCGTCAAAAATTTACGTACGGAATGTATTTTTCTCACTTTCCAGTGTCATAGAAACTTGAAATTTGGCACGAGCATTGATTATGTCATAAATAGGAAAAGCTAATGGAACCCAACTCGATTACTCAATTCTATGCGCAAAAGAATTAGCGTCCAAATTTTACGTACGGAATGTAATTTTCTCACGTAGAAGCTTAAAATTTGGCACGGGCATTGATTATGTCATAAATAGGAAAAGCTAATGGGTCCTAACTCGATTATTCAATTCTATGTGCAAAAGAATTAGCGTCAAAATTTTACGTACGGAATCCAATTTTCTCACATAGAAACTTGAAATTTGGCACGAGCATTGATTATGTCATAAATAGGAAAACCTAATGGGTCCCAACTCCGTTATTTAATTCTAAGCACAAAAGAATTAGCGTCCAAGTTTTATGTACGGAGTGTAATTTTCTCACATAGAAACTTAAAATTTGGCATGGGCATTGATTATGTCATAAATACGAAAAGCTAATGGGTCCCAAATCGATTATTCAATTCTATGTGCAAAAGAATTAGCGTCCAAATTTTATGTACGGAATCCAATTTTCTCACATAGAAACTTGAAATTTGGCACGAGCATTGATTATGTCATAAATAGGAAAAACTAACGGGTCCCAACTCGATTTTTCAATTCTATGCGCAAAACAAATAGCGTCAAAATTTTACGTACGGAATGTATTTTTCTCACTTTCGTGTGTCATAGAAGCGTGAAATTTGGCACGAGCATTGATTATGTCATAAATAGGAAAAGCTAATGGGTCCCAACTCGATTATTCAATTCTATGTGCAAAAGAATTAGCGTCTAAATTTTTCGTACAGAATCCAATTTTCTCACATAGAAACTTGAAATTTGGCACGAGCATTGATTATGTCATAAATAGGAAAAGCTAATGGGTCCCAACTCCGTTATTTAATTCTATGCGCAAAAGAATTAGCGTCCAAATTTTATGTACGGAATCCAATTTTCTCACATAGAAACTTTAAATTTGGCATGGGCATTGATTATGTCATAAATAGGAAAACCTAATGGGTCCCAACTCCGTTATTTAATTCTAGGCACAAAAGAATTAGCGTCCAAGTTTTATGTACGGAGTGTAATTTTCTCACATAGAAACGTGAAATTTGGCACGAGCACTGATTATGTCATAAATAGTAAAAGCTAATGGGTCCCAACTCAATTATTCAAATCTATGTGCAAAAGAATTAGCGTCCAAATTTTACGTACGGAATGTAATTTTCTCACGTAGAAACTTAAAATTTGGCACGGGCATTGATTATGTCATAAATAGGAAAAGCTAATGGGTCCTAACTCGATTATTCAATTCTATATGCAAAAGAATTAGCGTCAAAATTTTACGTACGGAATCCAATTTTCTCACATAGAAACTTGAAATTTGGCACGAGCATTGATTATGTCATAAATAGGAAAACCTAATGGGTCCCAACTCCGTTATTTAATTCTACCACAAAAGAATTAGCGTCCAGATTTTATGTACGGAGTGTAATTTTCTCACATAGAAACTTAAAATTTGGCATGGGCATTGATTATGTCATAAATAGGAAAAACTAATGGGTCCCAACTCTATTTTTCAATTCTATGTGCAAAAGAATTAGCGTCCAAATTTTACGTACGGAATCCAATTTTCTCACATGGAAACTTGAAATTTGGCACAAGCATTGATTATGTCATAAATAGGAAAAGCTAATGGGTCCCAACTCGATTATTCAATTCTATGCGCAAAAGAATTAGCGTCAAAATTTTACGTACGGAATGTATTTTTCTCACTTTCCAGTGTCATAGAAACGTGAAATTTGGCACGAGCATTGATTATGTCATAAATAGGAAAAGATAATGGGTCCCAACTCGATTATTCAATTCTATGCGCAAAAGAATTAGCGTCCAAATTTTACGTACAGAATCCAATTTTCTCACATAGAAACTTAAAATTTGGCATGGGCATTGATTATGTCATAAATAGGAAAAGCTAATGGGTCCCAAATCGATTATTCAATTCTATGTGCAAAAGAATTAGCGTCCAAATTTTATGTACGGAATCCAATTTTCTCACATAGAAACTTGAAATTTGGCACGAGCATTGATTATGTCATAAATAGGAAAAACTAACGGGTCCCAACTCGATTTTTCAATTCCATGCGCAAAACAAAAAGCGTCAAAATTTTACGTACGGAATGTATTAATCTCACTTTCCAGTGTCATAGAAGCGTGAAATTTGGCACGAGCATTGATTATGTCATAAATAGGAAAAGCTAATGGGTCCCAACTCGATTATTCAATTCTATGTGCAAAAGAATTAGCGTCTAAATTTTTCGTACAGAATCCAATTTTCTCACATAGAAACTTGAAATTTGGCACGAGCATTGATTATGTCATAAATAGGAAAAAGCTAATGGGTCCCAACTCCGTTATTTAATTCTATGCGCAAAAGAATTAGCGTCCAAATTTTACGTACGGAATCCAATTTTCTCACATAGAAACTTTAAATTTGGCATGGGCATTGATTATGTCATAAATAGGAAAAGCTAATGGGTCCCAACTCGATTATTCAATTCTATGTGCAAAAGAATTAGCGTCCAAATTTACGTACAGAATCCAATTTTCTCACATGGAAACTTAAAATTTGGCACGAGCATTGATTATGTCATAAATAGGAAAAGATAATGGGTCCCAACTCGATTATTCAATTCTATGCGCAAAAGAATTAGCGTCCAAATTTTACGTACAGAATCCAATTTTCTCACATAGAAACTTAAAATTTGGCACGGGCATTGAATATGTCCTAAATAGGAAAAACTAACGGGTCCCAACTCGATTTTTCAATTCTATGCACAAAAGAATTAGCATTAAAATTTTCCGTACGGAATGTATTTTTCTCACTTTCCAGTGTCACAGGAAACGTGAAATTTGGTACGAGCATTGAATATGTCATAAATAGGAAAAGCCAATGGGTCCCAACTCGATTATTCAATTCTATTTGCAAAAGAATTAGCGTCTAAATTTTACGTACAGAATCCAATTTTCTCACACAGAAACTTAAAATTTGGCACGGGCATTGATTATGTAATAAATAGGAAAAGCTAATGGGTCCTAACTCGATTATTCAATTCTATGTGCAAAAGAATTAGCGTCCAAATTTTACGTACAGAATCCAATTTTCTCACATGGAAACTTGAAATTTGGCACGAGCATTGATTATGTCATAAATAGGAAAAGCCAATGGTTCCCAACTCGATTATTCAATTCTATGCGCATATGAAAAAAGCGTCCAAACTTTACGTACAGAATCCAATTTTCTCACATAGAAACTTAAAATTTGGCACGGGCATTGGATATGTCCTAAATAGGAAAAACTAACGGGTCCCAACTCAATTATTCAATTCTATGCGCAAAAGAATTAGCGTCAAAAATTTACGCACGGAATGTATTTTTCTCACTTTCCAGTGTCATAGAAACTTGAAATTTGGCACGAGCATTGATTATGTCATAAATAGGAAAAGCTAATGGGTCCCAACTCCGCTATTTAATTCTAGGCACAAAAAATTAGCGTCCAAGTTTTATGTACGGAGTGTAATTTTCTCACATAGAAACTTAAAATTTGGCATGGGCATTGATTATGTCATAAATAGGAAAAGCTAATGGGTCCTAACTCGATTATTCAATTCTATGTGCAAAAGAATTAGCGTCAAAATTTTACGTACGGAATCCAATTTTCTCACATAGAAACTTGAAATTTGGCACGAGCATTGATTATGTCATAAATAGGAAAAGCTAATGGCTCCCAACTCCGTTATTTAATTCTAGCCACAAAAGAATTAGCGTCCAAGTTTTATGTACGGAGTGTAATTTTCTCACATAGAAACTTAAAATTTGGCATGGGCATTGATTATGTCATAAATAGGAAAAGGTAATGGGTCCCAAATCGATTATTCAATTCTATGTGCAAAAGAATTAGCGTCCAAATTTTATGTACGGAATCCAATTTTCTCACATAGAAACTAGAAATTTGGCACGAGCATTGATTATGTCATAAATAGGAAAAACTAACGGGTCCCAACTCGATTTTTCAATTCTATGCGCAAAACAAATAGCGTCAAAATTTTACGTTCGGAATGTATTTTTCTCACTTTCCAGTGACATAGAAGCGTGAAATTTGGCACGAGCATTGATTATGTCATAAATAGGAAAAGCTAATGGGTCCCAACTCGATTATTCAATTCTATGTGCAAAAGAATTAGCGTCTAAATTTTTCGTACAGAATCCAATTTTCTCACATAGAAACTTGAAATTTGGCACGAGCATTGATTATGTCATAAATAGGAAAAGCTAATGGGTCCCAACTCCGTTATTTAATTCTATGCGCAAAAGAATTAGCGTCCAAATTTTACGTACGGAATCCAATCTTCTCACATAGAAACTTTAAATTTGGCATGGGCATTGATTATGTCATAAATAGGAAAAGCTAATGGGTCCCAACTCGATTATTCAATTCTATGTGCAAAAGAATTAGCGTCCAAATTTACGTACAGAATCCAATTTTCTCACATGGAAACTTAAAATTTGGCACGAGCATTGATTATGTCATAAATAGGAAAAGATAATGGGTCCCAACTCGATTATTCAATTCTATGCGCAAAAGAATTAGCGTCCAAATTTTACGTACAGAATCCAATTTTCTCTCATAGAAACTTAAAATTTTGCACGGGCATTGAATATGTCCTAAATAGGAAAAACTAACGTGTTCCAACTCGATTTTTCAATTCTATGCGCAAAAGAATTAGCGTCAAAATTTTCCGTACGGAATGTATTTTTCTCACTTTCCAGTGTCACAGGAAACGTGAAATTTGGCACGAGCATTGAATATGTCATAAATAGGAAAAGCCAATGGGTCCCAACTCGATTATTCAATTCTATGCGCAAAAGAATTAGCGTCCCAATTTTACGTGCAGAATCCAATTTTCTCACATAGAAACTTAAAATTTGGCACGAGCATTGAATATGTCCTAAATAGGAAAAACTAACGGGTCCCAACTCGAAAATTCAATTCTATGCGCAAAAGAATTAGCGTCAAAATTTTACGTACGGAATGTATTTTTCTCACTTTCCAGTGTCATAGAAACGTGAAATTTGGCACGAGCACTGATTATGTCAGAAATAGGAAAAGCTAATGGGTCCCAACTCGATTATTCAATTCTATGTGCAAAAGAATTAGCGTGCAAATTTTACGTACAGAATCCAATTTTCTCACATAGAAACTGAAAATTTGGCACGGGCATTGAATATGTCCTAAATAGGAAAAACTAATGGGTCCCAACTCGATTATTCAATTCTATGCGCAAAAGAATTAGCGTCAAAATTTTACATACGGAATGTATTTTTCTCACTTTCCAGTGTCATAGAAACTTGAAATTTGGCACGAGCATTGATTATGTCATAAATAGGAAAAGCTAATGGGTCCCAACTCCGTTATTTAATTCTAGGCACAAAAAATTAGCGTCCAAGTTTTATTTACGGAGTGTAATTTTCTCACATAGAAACTTAAAATTTGGCACGGGCATTGATTATGTCATAAATACGAAAAGCTAATGGGTCCTAACTCGATTATTCAATTCTATGTGCAAAAGAATTAGCGTCAAAATTTTACGTACGGAATCCAATTTTCTCACATAGAAACTTGAAATTTGGCACGAGCATTGATTATGTCATAAATAGGAAAACCTAATGGGTCCCAACTCTGTTATTTAATTCTAAGCACAAAAGAATTAGCGTCCAAGTTTTATGTACGGAGTGTAATTTTCTCACATAGAAACTTAAAATTTGGCATGGGCATTGATTATGTCATAAATACGAAAAGCTAATGGGTCCCAACTCGATTACTCAATTCTATGCGCAAAAGAATTAGCGTCCAAATTTTACGTACGGAATGTAATTTTCTCACGTAGAAACTTAAAATTTGGCACGGGCATTGATTATGTCATAAATAGGAAAAGCTAATGGGTCCTAACTCGATTATTCAATTCTATGTGCAAAAGAATTAGCGTCAAAATTTTACGTACGGAATCCAATTTTCTCACATAGAAACTTGAAATTTGGCACGAGCATTGATTATGTCATAAATAGGAAAACCTAATGGGTCCCAACTCCGTTATTTAATTCTAGCCACAAAAGAATTAGCGTCCAAGTTTTATGTACGGAGTGTAATTTCCTCACATAGAAACTTAAAATTTGGCATGGGCATTGATTATGTCATAAATAGGAAAAGCTAATGGGTCCCAACTCGATTACTCAATTCTATGCGCAAAAGAATTAGCGTCCAAATTTTACGTACGGAATGTAATTTTCTCACGTAGAAACTTAAAATTTGGCACGGGCATTGATTATGTCATAAATAGGAAAAGCTAATGGGTCCTAACTCGATTATTCAATTCTATGCGCAAAAGAATTAGCGTCAAAATTTTCCGTACGGAATGTATTTTTCTCACTTTCGTGTGTCATAGAAGCGTGAAATTTGGCACGAGCATTGATTATGTCATAAATAGGAAAAGCTAATGGGTCCCAAGTCGATTATTCAATTCTATGTGCAAAAGAATTAGCGTCTAAATTTTTCGTACAGAATCCAATTTTCTCACATAGAAACTTGAAATTTGGCACGAGCATTGATTATGTCATAAATAGGAAAAGCTAATGGGTCCCAACTCCGTTATTTAATTCTATGCGCAAAAGAATTAGCGTCCAAATTTTACGTACGGAATCCAATTTTCTCACATAGAAACTTTAAATTTGGCATGGGCATTGATTATGTCATAAATAGGAAAAGCTAATGGGTCCCAACTCGATTATTCAATTCTATGTGCAAAAGAATTAGCGTCCAAATTTAAGTACAGAATCCAATTTTCTCACATGGAAACTTAAAATTTGGCACGAGCATTGATTATGTCATAAATAGGAAAAGATAATGGGTCCCAACTCGATTATTCAATTCTATGCGCAAAAGAATTAGCGTCCAAATTTTCCGTACGGAATGTATTTTTCTCACTTTCCAGTGTCATAGAAACGTGAAATTTGGCACGAGCATTGATTATGTCATAAATAGGAAAAACTAATGGGTCCCAAGTCCGTTATTTAATTCTATGCGCAAAAGAATTAGCGTCCAAATTTTACGTACGGAATCCAATTTTCTCACATAGAAACTTTAAATTTGGCATGGGCATTGATTATGTCATAAATAGGAAAAGCCAATGGGTCCCAACTCGATTATTCAATTCTATGCGCAAAAGAATTAGCGTCCCAATTTTACGTACAGAATCCAATTTTCTCACATAGAAACTTTAAATTTGGCACGGGCATTGAATATGTCCTAAATAGGAAAAACTAACGGGTCCCAACTCGATTATTCAATTCTATGCGCAAAAGAATTAGCGTCAAAATTTTACGTACGGAATGTATTTTTCTCACTTTCCAGTGTCATAGAAACGTGAAATTTGGCACGAGCATTGATTATGTCATAAATAGGAAAAGCTAATGGGTCCCAACTCGATTATTCAATTCTATGTGCAAAAGAATTAGCGTGCAAATTTTACGTACAGAATCCAATTTTCTCACATAGAAACTGAAAATTTGGCACGGGCATTGAAAATGTCCTAAACAGGAAAAACTAACGGGTCCCAACTCGATTATTCAATTCTATGCGCAAAAGAATTAGCGTCAAAATTTTACGTACGGAATGTAATTTTCTCACGTAGAAACTTAAAATTTGGCACGGGCATTGATTATGTCATAAATACGAAAAGCTAATGGGTCCTAACTCGATTATTCAATTCTATGTGCAAAAGAATTAGCGTCAAAATTTTACGTACGGAATCCAATTTTCTCACATAGAAACTTGAAATTTGGCACGAGCATTGATTATGTCATAAATAGGAAAAGCTAATGGGTCCCAACTCCGTTATTTAATTCTAGCCACAAAAGAATTAGCGTCCAAGTTTTATGTACGGAGTGTAATTTTCTCACATAGAAACTTGAAATTTGGCACGAGCATTGATTATGTCATAAATAGGAAAAACTAACGGGTCCCAACTCGATTTTTCAATTCTATGCGCAAAACAAATAGCGTCAAAATTTTACGTACGGAATGTATTTTTCTCACTTTCGTGTGTCAAAGAAGCGTGAAATTTGGCACGAGCATTGATTATGTCATAAATAGGAAAAGCTAATGGGTCCCAACTCCGTTATTTAATTCTAGCCACAAAAGAATTAGCGTCCAAGTTTTATGTACGGAGTGTAATTTTCTCACATAGAAACTTAAAATTTGGCATGGGCATTGATTATGTCATAAATAGGAAAAGCTAATGGGTCCCAAATCGATTATTCAATTCTATGTGCAAAAGAATTAGCGTCCAAATTTTATGTACGGAATCCAATTTTCTCACATAGAAACTTGAAATTTGGCACGAGCATTGATTATGTCATAAATAGGAAAAACTAACGGGTCCCAACTCGATTTTTCAATTCTATGCGCAAAACAAATAGCGTCAAAATTTTACGTACGGAATGTATTAATCTCACTTTCCAGTGTCATAGAAGCGTGAAATTTGGCACGAGCATTGATTATGTCATAAATAGGAAAAAGCTAATGGGTCCCAACTCCGTTATTTAATTCTATGCGCAAAAGAATTAGCGTCCAAATTTTACGTACGGAATCCAATTTTCTCACATAGAAACTTTAAATTTGGCATGGGCATTGATTATGTCATAAATAGGAAAAGCTAATGGGTCCCAACTCGATTATTCAATTCTATGTGCAAAAGAATTAGCGTCCAAATTTACGTACAGAATCCAATTTTCTCACATGGAAACATAAAATTTGGCACGAGCATTGATTATGTCATAAATAGGAAAAGATAATGGGTCCCAACTCGATTATTCAATTCTATGCGCAAAAGAATTAGCGTCCAAATTTTACGTACAGAATCCAATTTTCTCACATAGAAACTTAAAATTTGGCACGGGCATTGAATATGTCCTAAATAGGAAAAACTAACGGGTCCCAACTCGATTTTTCAATTCTATGCACAAAAGAATTAGCATCAAAATTTTCCGTACGGAATGTATTTTTCTCCCTTTCCAGTGTCACAGGAAACGTGAAATTTGGTACGAGCATTGAATATGTCATAAATAGGAAAAGCCAATGGGTCCCAACTCGATTATTCAATTCTATGCGCAAAAGAATTAGCGTCCCAATTTTACGTACAGAATCCAATTTTCTCACATAGAAACTTAAAATTTGGCACGGGCATTGAATATGTCCTAAATAGGAAAAACTAACGGGTCCCAACTCGATTATTCAATTCTATGTGCAAAAGAATTAGCGTCAAAATTTTACATACGGAATGTATTTTTCTCACTTTCCAGTGTCATAGAAACGTGAAATTTGGCACGAGCATTGATTATGTCATAAATAGGAAAAGCTAATGGGTCCCAACTCGATTATTCAATTCTATGTGCAAAAGAATTAGCGTGCAAATTTTACGTACAGAATCCAATTTTCTCACATAGAAACTGAAAATTTGGCACGGGCATTGAAAATGTCCTAAACAGGAAAAACTAACGGGTCCCAACTCGATTATTCAATTCTATGCGCAAAAGAATTAGCGTCAAAATTTTACATACGGAATGTATTTTTCTCTCTTTCCAGTGTCATAGAAACTTGAAATTTGGCACGAGCATTGATTATGTCATAAATAGGAAAAGCTAATGGGTCCCAACTCCGTTATTTAATTCTAGGCACAAAAAATTAGCGTCCAAGTTTTATTTACGGAGTGTAATTTTCTCACATAGAAACTTAAAATTTGGCATGGGCATTGATTATGTCATAAATAGGAAAAGCTAATGGGTCCCAACTCGATTACTCAATTCTATGCGCAAAAGAATTAGCGTCCAAATTTTATGTACGAAATGTAATATTCTCACGTAGAAACTTAAAATTTGGCACGGGCATTGATTATGTCATAAATAGGAAAAGCTAATGGGTCCTAACTCGATTATTCAATTCTATGTGCAAAAGAATTAGCGTCAAAATTTTACGTACGGAATCCAATTTTCTCACATAGAAACTTGAAATTTGGCACGAGCATTGATTATGTCATAAATAGGAAAACCTAATGGATCCCAACTCCGTTATTTAATTCTAGGCACAAAAGAATTAGCGTCCAAGTTTTATGTACGGAGTGTAATTTTCTCACATAGAAACTTAAAATTTGGCATGGGCATTGATTATGTCATAAATACGAAAAGCTAATGGGTCCCAACTCGATTACTCAATTCTATGCGCAAAAGAATTAGCGTCCAAATTTTACGTACGGAATGTAATTTTCTCACGTAGAAACTTAAAATTTGGCACGGGCATTGATTATGTCATACATACGAAAAGCTAATGGGTCCTAACTCGATTATTCAATTCTATGTGCAAAAGAATTAGCGTCAAAATTTTACGTACGGAATCCAATTTTCTCACATAGAAACTTGAAATTTGGCACGAGCATTGATTATGTCATAAATAGGAAAAGCTAATGGGTCCCAACTCCGTTATTTAATTCTAGCCACAAAAGAATTAGCGTCCAAGTTTTATTTACGGAGTGTAATTTTCTCACATAGAAACTTAAAATTTGGCATGGGCATTGATTATGTCATAAATAGGAAAAGCTAATGGGTCCCAAATCGATTATTCAATTCTATGTGCAAAAGAATTAGCGTCCAAATTTTATGTACGGAATCCAGTTTTCTCACATAGAAACTTGAAATTTGGCACGAGCATTGATTATGTCATAAATAGGAAAAACTAACGGGTCCCAACTCGATTTTTCAATTCTATGCGCAAAACAAATAGCGTCAAAATTTTAAGTACGGAATGTATTAATCTCACTTTCCAGTGTCATAGAAGCGTGAAATTTGGCACGAGCATTGATTATGTCATAAATAGGAAAAGCTAATGGGTCCCAACTCGATTATTCAATTCTATGTGCAAAAGAATTAGCGTCTAAATTTTTCGTACAGAATCCAATTTTCTCACATAGAAACTTGAAATTTGGCACGAGCATTGATTATGTCATAAATAGGAAAAAGCTAATGGGTCCCAACTCCGTTATTTAATTCTATGCGCAAAAGAATTAGCGTCCAAATTTTATGTACGGAATCCAATTTTCTCACATAGAAACTTTAAATTTGGCACGAGCATTGATTATGTCATAAATAGGAAAAGATAATGGGTCCCAACTCGATTATTCAATTCTATGCGCAAAAGAATTAGCGTCCAAATTTTACGTACAGAATCCAATTTTCTCACATAGAAACTTAAAATTTGGCACGGGCATTGAATATGTCCTAAATAGGAAAAACTAACGGGTCCCAACTCGATTTTTCAATTCTATGCACAAAAGAATTAGCTTCAAAATTTTCCGTACGGAATGTATTTTTCTCACTTTCCAGTGTCACAGGAAACGTGAAATTTGGTACGAGCATTGAATATGTCATAAATAGGAAAAGCCAATGGGTCCCAACTTGATTATTCAATTCTATGCGCAAAAGAATTAGCGTCCCAATTTTACGTACAGAATCCAATTTTCACACATAGAAACTTAAAATTTGGCACGGGCATTGAATATGTCCTAAATAGGAAAAGCTAATGGGTCCCAACTCGATTATTCAATTCTATGCGCAAAAGAATTAGCGTCAAAATTTTACATACGGAATGTATTTTTCTCACTTTCCAGTGTCATAGAAACGTGAAATTTGGCACGAGCATTGATTATGTCATAAATAGGAAAAGCTAATGGGTCCCAACTCGATTATTCAATTCTATGTGCAAAAGAATTAGCGTGCAAATTTTACGTACAGAATCCAATTTTCTCACATAGAAACTGAAAATTTGGCACGGGCATTGAAAATGTCCTAAACAGGAAAAACTAACGGGTCCTAACTCGATTATTCAATTCTATGCGCAAAAGAATTAGCGTCAAAATTTTACATACGGAATGTATTTTTCTCACTTTCCAGTGTCATAAAAACTTTAAATCTGGCACGAGCATTGATTATGTCATAAATAGGAAAAGCTAATGGGTCCCAACTCCGTTATTTAATTCTAGGCACAAAAAATTAGCGTCCAAGTTTTATTTACGTAGTGTAATTTTCTCACATAGAAACTTAAAATTTGGCATGGGCATTGATTATGTCATAAATAGGAAAAGCTAATGGGTCCTAACTCGATTATTCAATTCTATGTGCAAAAGAATTAGCGTCAAAATTTTACGTACGAAATGTAATATTCTCACGTAGAAACTTAAAATTTGGCACGGGCATTGATTATGTCATAAATAGGAAAAGCTAATGGGTCCTAACTCGATTATTCAATTCTATGTGCAAAAGAATTAGCGTCAAAATTTTACGTACGGAATCCAATTTTCTCACATAGAAACTTGAAATTTGGCACGAGCATTGATTATGTCATAAATAGGAAAACCTAATGGGTCCCAACTCCGTTATTTAATTCTAGGCACAAAAGAATTAGCGTCCAAGTTTTATGTACGGAGTGTAATTTTCTCACATAGAAACTTAAAATTTGGCATGGGCATTGATTATGTCATAAATACGAAAAGCTAATGGGTCCCAACTCGATTACTCAATTCTATGCGCAAAAGAATTAGCGTCCAAATTTTACGTACGGAATGTAATTTTCTTACGTAGAAACTTAAAATTTGGCACGGGCATTGATTATGTCATACATACGAAAAGCTAATGGGTCCTAACTCGATTATTCAATTCTATGCGCAAAACAAATAGCGTCAAAATTTTAAGTACGGAATGTATTAATCTCACTTTCCAGTGTCATAGAAGCGTGAAATTTGGCACGAGCATTGATTATGTCATAAATAGGAAAAGCTAATGGGTCCCAACTCGATTATTCAATTCTATGTGCAAAAGAATTAGCGTCTAAATTTTTCGTACAGAATCCAATTTTCTCACATAGAAACTTGAAATTTGGCACGAGCATTGATTATGTCATAAATAGGAAAAAGCTAATGGGTCCCAACTCCGTTATTTAATTCTATGCGCAAAAGAATTAGCGTCCAAATTTTATGTACGGAATCCAATTTTCTCACATAGAAACTTTAAATTTGGCATGGGCATTGATTATGTCATAAATAGGAAAAGCTAATGGGTCCCAACTCGATTATTCAATTCTATGTGCAAAAGAATTAGCGTCCAAATTTAAGTACAGAATCCAATTTTCTCACATGGAAACTTAAAATTTGGCACGAGCATTGATTATGTCATAAATAGGAAAAGATAATGGGTCCCAACTCGATTATTCAATTCTATGCGCAAAAGAATTAGCGTCCAAATTTTACGTACAGAATCCAATTTTCTCACATAGAAACTTAAAATTTGGCACGGGCATTGAATATGTCCTAAATAGGAAAAACTAACGGGTCCCAACTCGATTTTTCATTTCTATGCACAAAAGAATTAGCATCAAAATTTTCCGTACGGAATGTATTTTTCTCACTTTCCAGTGTCACAGGAAACGTGAAATTTGGTACGAGCATTGAATATGTCATAAATAGGAAAAGCCAATGGGTCCCAACTTGATTATTCAATTCTATGCGCAAAAGAATTAGCGTCCCAATTTTACGTACAGAATCCAATTTTCTCACATAGAAACTTAAAATTTGGCACGGGCATTGAATATGTCCTAAATAGGAAAAACTAACGGGTCCCAACTCGATTATTCAATTCTATGCGCAAAAGAATTAGCGTCAAAATTTTACATACGGAATGTATTTTTCTCACTTTCCAGTGTCATAGAAACGTGAAATTTGGCACGAGCATTGATTATGTCATAAATAGGAAAAGCTAATGGGTCCCAACTCGATTATTCAATTCTATGTGCAAAAGAATTAGCGTGCAAATTTTACGTACAGAATCCAATTTTCTCACATAGAAACTGAAAATTTAGCACGGGCATTGAAAATGTCCTAAACAGGAAAAACTAACGGGTCCCAACTCGATTATTCAATTCTATGCGCAAAAGAATTAGCGTCAAAATTTTACATACGGAATGTATTTTTCTCACTTTCCAGTGTCATAGAAACTTGAAATTTGGCACGAGCATTGATTATGTCATAAATAGGAAAACCTAATGGGTCCCAACTCCGTTATTTAATTCTAGCCACAAAAGAATTAGCGTCCAAGTTTTATGTACGGAGTGTAATTTCCTCACATAGAAACTTAAAATTTGGCATGGGCATTGATTATGTCATAAATAGGAAAAGCTAATGGGTCCCAACTCGATTACTCAATTCTATGCGCAAAAGAATTAGCGTCCAAATTTTACGTACGGAATGTAATTTTCTCACGTAGAAACTTAAAATTTGGCAAGGGCATTGATTATGTCATAAATAGAAAAAGCTAATGGGTCCTAACTCGATTATTCAATTCTATGCGCAAAAGAATTAGCGTCAAAATTTTCCATACGGAATGTATTTTTCTCACTTTCCAGTGTCACAGGAAACGTGAAATTTGGCACGAGCATTGAATATGTCATAAATAGGAAAAGCCAATGGGTCCCAACTCGATTATTCAATTCTATGTGCAAAAGAATTAGCGTCTAAATTTTACGTACAGAATCCAATTTTCTCACATAGAAACTTGAAATTTGGCACGAGCATTGATTATGTCATAAATAGGAAAAGCTAATGGGTCCCAACTCCGTTATTTAATTCTATGCGCAAAAGAATTAGCGTCCAAATTTTATGTACGGAATGTAATTTTCTCACATAGAAACTTAAAATTTGGCACGGGCATTGATTATGTAATAAATAGGAAAAGCTAATGGGTCCTAACTCGATTATTCAATTCTATGTGCAAAAGAATTAGCGTCCAAATTTTACGTACAGAATCCAATTTTCTCACATGGAAACTTGAAATTTGGCACGAGCATTGATTATGTCATAAATAGGAAAAGCTAATGGTTCCCAACTCGATTATTCAATTCTATGCGCAAAAGAATAAAGCCTCCAAATTTTACGTACAGAATCCAATTTTCTCACATAGAAAGTTAAAATTTGGCACGGGCATTGAATATATCCTAAATAGGAAAAACTAACGGGTCCCAACTCGATTATTCAATTCTATGCGCAAAAGAATTAGCGTCAAAAATTTACGTACGGAATGTATTTTTCTCACTTTCCAGTGTCATAGAAACTTAAAATTTGGCACGAGCATTGATTATGTCATAAATAGGAAAAGCTAATGGAACCCAACTCGATTACTCAATTCTATGCGCAAAAGAATTAGCGTCCAAATTTTACGTACGGAATGTAATTTTCTCACGTAGAAGCTTAAAATTTGGCACGGGCATTGATTATGTCATAAATAGGAAAAGCTAATGGGTCCTAACTCGATTATTCAATTCTATGTGCAAAAGAATTAGCGTCAAAATTTTACGTACGGAATCCAATTTTCTCACATAGAAACTTGAAATTTGGCACGAGCATTGATTATGTCATAAATAGGAAAACCTAATGGGTCCCAACTCCGTTATTTAATTCTAAGCACAAAAGAATTAGCGTCCAAGTTTTATGTACGGAGTGTAATTTTCTCACATAGAAACTTAAAATTTGGCATGGGCATTGATTATGTCATAAATACGAAAAGCTAATGGGTCCCAACTCGATTACTCAATTCTATGCGCAAAAGAATTAGCGTCCAAATTTTACGTACGGAATGTAATTTTCTCACGTAGAAACTTAAAATTTGGCACGGGCATTGATTATGTCATAAATACGAAAAGCTAATGGGTCCTAACTCGATTATTCAATTCTATGTGCAAAAGAATTAGCGTCAAAATTTTACGTACGGAATCCAATTTTCTCACATAGAAACTTGAAATTTGGCACGAGCATTGATTATGTCATAAATAGGAAAAGCTAATGGGTCCCAACTCCGTAATTTAATTCTAGCCACAAAAGAATTAGCGTCCAAGTTTTATGTACGGAGTGTAATTTTCTCACATAGAAACTTAAAATTTGGCATGGGCATTGATTATGTCATAAATAGGAAAAGCTAATGGGTCCCAAATCGATTATTCAATTCTATGTGCAAAAGAATTAGCGTCCAAATTTTATGTACGGAATCCAATTTTCTCACATAGAAACTTGAAATTTGGCACGAGCATTGATTATGTCATAAATAGGAAAAACTAACGGGTCCCAACTCGATTTTTCAATTCTATGCGCAAAACAAATAGCGTCAAAATTTTACGTACGGAATGTATTTTTCTCACTTTCGTGTGTCATAGAAGCGTGAAATTTGGCACGAGCATTGATTATGTCATAAATAGGAAAAGCTAAGGGGTTCCAACTCGATTATTCAATTCTATGCGCAAAAGAATTAGCGTCCAAATTTTACGTACGGAATGTAATTTTCTCACGTAGAATCTTAAAATTTGGCACGGGCATTGATTATGTCATAAATACGAAAAGCTAATGGGTCCTAACTCGATTATTCAATTCTATGTGCAAAAGAATTAGCGTCAAAATTTTACGTACGGAATCCAATTTTCTCACATAGAAACTTGAAATTTGGCACGAGCATTGATTATGTCATAAATAGGAAAAGCTAATGGGTCCCAACTCCGTTATTTAATTCTATGCGCAAAAGAATTAGCGTCCAAATTTTACGTACGGAATCCAATTTTCTCACATAGAAACTTTAAATTTGGCATGGGCATTGATTATGTCATAAATAGGAAAAGCTAATGGGTCCCAACTCGATTGCACATAGAATTGAATAAAAGAATTAGCGTCCAAATTTACGTACATAATCCAATTTTCTCACATGGAAACTTAAAATTTGGCACGAGCATTGATTATGTCATAAATAGGAAAAGATAATGGGTCCCAACTCGATTATTCAATTCTATGCGCAAAAGAATTAGCGTCCAAATTTTACGTACAGAATCCAATTTTCTCACATAGAAACTTAAAATTTTGCACGGGCATTGAATATGTCCTAAATCGGAAAAACTAACGGGTTCCAACTCGATTTTTCAATTCTATGCGCAAAAGAATTAGCGTCAAAATTTTCCGTACGGAATGTATTTTTCTCACTGTCCAGTGTCATAGAAACGTGAAATTTGGCACGAGCACTGATTATGTCATAAATAGGAAAAGCTAATGGGTCCCAACTCGATTATTCAAATCTATGTGCAAAAGAATTAGCGTCCAAATTTTACGTACGGAATGTAATTTTCTCACGTAGAAACTTAAAATTTGGCACGGGCATTGATTATGTCATAAATAGGAAAAGCTAATGGGTCCTAACTCGATTATTCAATTCTATGTGCAAAAGAATTAGCGTCAAAATTTTCCGTACGGAATGTATTTTTCTCACTTTCCAGTGTCACAGGAAACGTGAAATTTGGCACGAGCATTGAATATGTCATAAATAGGAAAAGCCAATGGGTCCCAACTCGATTAGTCAATTCTATGTGCAAAAGAATTAGCGTCTAAATTTTACGTACAGAATCCAATTTTCTCACATAGAAACTTGAAATTTGGCACGAGCATTGATTATGTCATAAATAGGAAAAGCTAATGGGTCCCAACGCCGTTATTTAATTCTATGCGCAAAAGAATTAGCATCCAAATTTTACGTACGGAATGTATTTTTCTCACTTTCCAGTGTCATAGAAACGTGAAATTTGGCACGAGCATTGATTATGTCATAAATAGGAAAAGCTAATGGGTCCCAACTCGATTATTCAATTCTATGTGCAAAAGAATTAGCGTGCAAATTTTACGTACAGAATCCAATTTTCTCACATAGAAACTGAAAATTTGGCACGGGCATTGAAAATGTCCTAAACAGGAAAAGCTAACGGGTCCCAACTCGATTATTCAATTCTATGCGCAAAAGAATTAGCGTCAAAATTTTACATACGGAATGTATTTTTCTCACTTTCCAGTGTCATAGAAACTTGAAATTTGGCACGAGCATTGATTATGTCATAAATAGGAAAAGCTAATGGGTCCCAACTCCGTTATTTAATTCTAGGCACAAAAAATTAGCGTCCAAGTTTTATTTACGGAGTGTAATTTTCTCACATAGAAACTTAAAATTTGGCATGGGCATTGATTATGTCATAAATAGGAAAAGCTAATGGGTCCCAACTCGATTACTCAATTCTATGCGCAAAAGAATTAGCGTCCAAATTTTATGTATGAAATGTAATATTCTCACGTAGAAACTTAAAATTTGGCACGGGCATTGATTATGTCATAAATAGGAAAAGCTAATGGGTCCTAACTCGATTATTTAATTCTATGTGCAAAAGAATTAGCGTCAAAATTTTACGTACGGAATCCAATTTTCTCACATAGAAACTTGAAATTTGGCACGAGCATTGATTATGTCATAAATAGGAAAACCTAATGGGTCCCAACTCCGTTATTTAATTCTAGGCACAAAAGAATTAGCGTCCAAGTTTTATGTACGGAGTGTAATTTTCTCACATAGAAACTTAAAATTTGGCATGGGCATTGATTATGTCATAAATACGAAAAGCTAATGGGTCCCAACTCGATTACCCAATTCTATGCGCAAAAGAATTAGCGTCCAAATTTTACGTACGGAAAGTAATTTTCTCACGTAGAAACTTAAAATTTGGCACGGGCATTGATTATGTCATAAATAGGAAAAGCTAATGGGTCCTAACTCGATTATTCAATTCTATGTGCAAAAGAATTAGCGTCAAAATTTTACGTACGGAATCCAATTTTCTCACATAGAAACTTGAAATTTGGCACGAGCATTGATTATGTCATAAATAGGAAAACCTAATGGGTCCCAACTCGATTACTCAATTCTATGCGCAAAAGAATTAGCGTCCAAATTTTACGTACGGAATGTAATTTTCTCACGTAGAAACTTAAAATTTGGCACGGGCATTGATTATGTCATAAATACGAAAAGCTAATGGGTCCCAAATCGATTATTCAATTCTATGTGCAAAAGAATTAGCGTCAAAATTTTACGTACGGAATCCAATTTTCTCACATAGAAACTTGAAATTTGGCACGAGCATTGATTATGTCATAAATAGGAAAAGCTAATGGGTCCCAACTCCGTTATTTAATTCTAGCCACAAAAGAATTAGCGTCCAAGTTTTATTTACGGAGTGTAATTTTCTCACATAGAAACTTAAAATTTGGCATGGGCATTGATTATGTCATAAATAGGAAAAGCTAATGGGTCCCAAATCGATTATTCAATTCTATGTGCAAAAGAATTAGCGTCCAAATTTTATGTACGGAATCCAATTTTCTCACATAGAAACTTGAAATTTGGCACGAGCATTGATTATGTCATAAATAGGAAAAACTAACGGGTCCCAACTCGATTTTTCAATTCTATGCGCAAAACAAATAGCGTCAAAATTTTAAGTACGGAATGTATTAATCTCACTTTCCAGTGTCATAGAAGCGTGAAATTTGGCACGAGCATTGATTATGTCATAAATAGGAAAAGCTAATGGGTCCCAACTCGATTATTCAATTCTATGTGCAAAAGAATTAGCGTCTAAATTTTTCGTACAGAATCCAATTTTCTCACATAGAAACTTGAAATTTGGCACGAGCATTGATTATGTCATAAATAGGAAAAAGCTAATGGGTCCCAACTCCGTTATTTAATTCTATGCGCAAAAGAATTAGCGTCCAAATTTTATGTACGGAATCCAATTTTCTCACATAGAAACTTTAAATTTGGCATGGGCATTGATTATGTCATAAATAGGAAAAGCTAATGGGTCCCAACTCGATTATTCAATTCTATGTGCAAAAGAATTAGCGTCCAAATTTACGTACAGAATCCAATTTTCTCACATGGAAACTTAAAATTTGGCACGAGCATTCATTATGTCATAAATAGGAAAAGATAATGGGTCCCAACTCGATTTTTCATTTCTATGCACAAAAGAATTAGCATCAAAATTTTCCGTACGGAATGTATTTTTCTCACTTTCCAGTGTCACAGGAAACGTGAAATTTGGCACGAGCATTGAATATGTCATAAATAGGAAAAGCCAATGGGTCCCAACTTGATTATTCAATTCTATGCGCAAAAGAATTAGCGTCCCAATTTTACGTACAGAATCCAATTTTCTCACATAGAAACTTAAAATTTGGCACGGGCATTGAATATGTCCTAAATAGGAAAAACTAACGGGTCCCAACTAGAGATGAGCGAACGCGTTCGTCCGAGCTTGATATTCGTGCGAATATTAGGGTGTTCGGGATGTTCGTTATTCGTGACGAACACCATGCGGTGTTCTGGTTACTTTCACTTCCTTCCCTGAGACGTTAGCGCGCTTTTCTGGCCAATTGAAAGACAGGGAAGGCATTACAACTTCCCCCTGCAATGTTTAAGCCCTATACCACCCCCCTGCTGTGAGTGGCTGGCGAGATCAGGTGTTCGCCTAATATAAAAGTCGGCCCCTCCCGCGGCTCGCCTCAGATGCGGTGTGAGTTAGATGAGGGACAGTGCTGTTTGTACCGGAGCTGCTGTAGGGAAAGAATTGGTAGTTAGTGTAGGCTTCAAGACCCCCAAAGGTCCTTATTAGGGCCACTGATAGCTGTGTGTTGGCTGCTGTTAGCAGTGGGATTTTTTTTTCTTCTCAAAATCGGCTCTGCAGAGCGTTGCACCTGGCATTAGGGACAGAAGTGCTGCATAGGCAGGGAGAGTGTTAGGAGTGAGTGTAGCCTTCAAGAACCTCAACGGTCCTTTCTAGGGCCATATTTATCCGTGTGCAGTACTGTCCAGGCTGCTGTTAGCTGTGCTGCATTTTTTTTGGGCTTCTCAAAATCGCCTCTGCAGAGCATTCCACCCTCCATTGATACTGCAGGGAAAGAATTGTATAGGCAGGGCCACAACACAGTTATTATTCATAGAATATACGCAGTGCTGCCTGTTGGTGGGAAAAAACTGAAAACAAATCTATTTGTCCAGCCTCTGTCCGTCCTTACGGGCGGTGGACACGTGTGAGCTGCGTGAAAAACATTGCTAAATCATACGCAGCCAGCTACGCTTTACTGCTGGGTTCGCCATTTGCTTTCCTTAATTGGGAAAAAAAATACCTGCTCTCCAAGAGTTATAATAACTCTGCTACCCTCACGTTCTGTGACACATAAGCAGGGACACAGCACAGTTATTAAACTTCTCAGGTTCATTGAATATACGCAGTGCTGCCTGTTGGTGGGAAAAAACTGAAAACAAATCTATTTGTCCAGCCTCTGTCCGTCCTTACGCCTGTGGAGACGTGTGAGCTGCGTGAAAAACATTGCTAAATCATACGCAGCCAGCTACGCTTTACTGCTGGGTTCGCCATTTGCTTTCCTTAATTGGGAAAAAAAATACCTGCTCTCCAAGAGTTATAATAACTCTGCTACCCTCACGTTCTGTGACACATAAGCAGGGACACAGCACAGTTATTAAACTTCTCAGGTTCATTGAATATACGCAGTGCTGCCTGTTGGTGGGAAAAAACTGAAAACAAATCTATTTGTCCAGCCTCTGTCCGTCCTTACGCCTGTGGAGACGTGTGAGCTGCGTGAAAAACATTGCTAAATCATACGCAGCCAGCTACGCTTTACTGCTGGGTTCGCCATTTGCTTTCCTTAATTGGGAAAAAAAATACCTGCTCTCCAAGAGTTATAATAACTCTGCTACCCTCACGTTCTGTGACACATAAGCAGGGACACAGCACAGTTATTAAACTTCTCAGGTTCATTGAATATACGCAGTGCTGCCTGTTGGTGGGAAAAAACTGAAAACAAATCTATTTGTCCAGCCTCTGTCCGTCCTTACGCCTGTGGAGACGTGTGAGCTGCGTGAAAAACATTGCTAAATCATACGCAGCCAGCTACGCTTTACTGCTGGGTTCGCCATTTGCTTTCCTTAATTGGGAAAAAAAATACCTGCTCTCCAAGAGTTATAATAACTCTGCTACCCTCACATTCTGTGACACATAAGCAGGGACACAGCACAGTTATTACACTTCTCATGTTCATTGAATATACGCAGTGCTGCCTTTTGGTGGGAAAAAACTGAAAACAAATCTATTTGTCCAGCCTCTGTCCGTCCTTACGGGCGGTGGACACGTGTGAGCTGCGTGAAAAACATTGCTAAATCATACGCAGCCAGCTACGCTTTACTGCTGGGTTCGCCATTTGCTTTCCTTAATTGGGAAAAAAAATACCTGCTCTCCAAGAGTTATAATAACTCTGCTACCCTCACGTTCTGTGACACATAAGCAGGGACACAGCACAGTTATTAAACTTCTCAGGTTCATTGAATATACGCAGTGCTGCCTGTTGGTGGGAAAAAACTGAAAACAAATCTATTTGTCCAGCCTCTGTCCGTCCTTACGCCTGTGGAGACGTGTGAGCTGCGTGAAAAACATTGCTAAATCATACGCAGCCAGCTACGCTTTACTGCTGGGTTCGCCATTTGCTTTCCTTAATTGGGAAAAAAAATACCTGCTCTCCAAGAGTTATAATAACTCTGCTACCCTCACGTTCTGTGACACATAAGCAGGGACACAGCACAGTTATTAAACTTCTCAGGTTCATTGAATATACGCAGTGCTGCCTGTTGGTGGGAAAAAACTGAAAACAAATCTATTTGTCCAGCCTCTGTCCGTCCTTACGCCTGTGGAGACGTGTGAGCTGCGTGAAAAACATTGCTAAATCATACGCAGCCAGCTACGCTTTACTGCTGGGTTCGCCATTTGCTTTCCTTAATTGGGAAAAAAAATACCTGCTCTCCAAGAGTTATAATAACTCTGCTACCCTCACGTTCTGTGACACATAAGCAGGGACACAGCACAGTTATTAAACTTCTCAGGTTCATTGAATATACGCAGTGCTGCCTGTTGGTGGGAAAAAACTGAAAACAAATCTATTTGTCCAGCCTCTGTCCGTCCTTACGCCTGTGGAGACGTGTGAGCTGCGTGAAAAACATTGCTAAATCATACGCAGCCAGCTACGCTTTACTGCTGGGTTCGCCATTTGCTTTCCTTAATTGGGAAAAAAAATACCTGCTCTCCAAGAGTTATAATAACTCTGCTACCCTCACGTTCTGTGACACATAAGCAGGGACACAGCACAGTTATTAAACTTCTCAGGTTCATTGAATATACGCAGTGCTGCCTGTTGGTGGGAAAAAACTGAAAACAAATCTATTTGTCCAGCCTCTGTCCGTCCTTACGCCTGTGGAGACGTGTGAGCTGCGTGAAAAACATTGCTAAATCATACGCAGCCAGCTACGCTTTACTGCTGGGTTCGCCATTTGCTTTCCTTAATTGGGGAAAAAAATACCTGCTCTCCAAGAGTTATAATAACTCTGCTACCCTCACATTCTGTGACACATAAGCAGGGACACAGCACAGTTATTACACTTCTCATGTTCATTGAATATACGCAGTGCTGCCTTTTGGTGGGAAAAAACTGAAAACAAATCTATTTGTCCAGCCTCTGTCCGTCCTAACGCCTGTGGACACGTGTGAGCTGCGTGAAAACATTGCTAAATCATACGCAGCCAGCTACGCTTTACTGCTGGCTTCGCCATTTGCTTTCCTTAATTGGGAAAAAAAATACCTGCTCTGCCAGAGTTATAATAACTCTGCTACCCTCACGTTCTGTGACACATAAGCAGGGACACAGCACAGTTATTACACTTCTCATGTTCATTGAATATACGCAGTGCTGCCTTTTGGTGGGAAAAAACTGAAAACAAATCTATTTGTCCAGCCTCTGTCCGTCCTAACGCCTGTGGACACGTGTGAGCTGCGTGAAAAACATTGCTAAATCATACGCACCCAGCTACGCTTTACTGCTGGCTTCGCCATTTGCTTTCCTTAATTGGGAAAAAAAATACCTGCTCTGCCAGAGTTATAATAACTCTGCTACCCTCACGTTCTGTGACACATAAGCAGGGACACAGCACAGTTATTACACTTCTCATGTTCATTGAATATACGCAGTGCTGCCTGTTGGTGGGAAAAAACTGAAAACAAATCTATTTGTCCAGCCTCTGTCCGTCCTTACGCCTGTGGAGACGTGTGAGCTGCGTGAAAAACATTGCTAAATCATACGCACCCAGCTACGCTTTACTGCTGGGTTCGCCATTTGCTTTCCTTAATTGGGAAAAAAAATACCTGCTCTGCCACAGTTAATAACTCTGCTACCCTCACGTTCTGTGACACATAAGCAGGGACACAGCACAGTTATTAAACTTAGATAATTCATTCACTAGAGGCAGTGGGGCCTTTCGTTTTCCAAAAAGGGCAAAAATTATATTTGGCCTGCAGTCTTGCGCCAATTTATTTCCTGCCTGTGAAATCAAATCACTGGTAATACAGCATGCTGAGGGGTAGGGGTAGGCCTAGAGGACGTGGACGCGGCCGAGGACGCGGAGGGCCAAGTCAGGGTGTGGGCACAGGCCAAGCTCCTGATCCAGGTGTGTCGCAGCCGACTGCTGCGCGATTAGGAGAGAGGCACGTTTCTGGCGTCCCCACATTCATCGCCCAATTAATGGGTCCACGCGGGAGACGGTTATTAGAAAATGAGCAGTGTGAGCAGGTCCTGTCCTGGATGGCAGAAAGTGCTTCGAGCAACCTATCGTCTACCCGCAGTTCTGCGCCGTCCACTGCTGCCAATCCGAATCCTCTGTCTGCTGCTCCTCCTTCCTCCCAGCCTCCTCACTCCACTACAATGACACCTGCTTAGGAGCGGGAACACTCCCAGGAACTGTTCTCGGGCCCCTGCTTAGATTGGGCAGCAGCGGTTCCTCTCCCACCAGAGGAGTTTATCGTCACTGATGCCCAACCATTCGAAAGTTCCCGGGGTCCGGGGGAAGAGGCTGGGGACTTCCGCCAACTGTCTCAACAACTTTCTGTGGGTGAGGAGGACGATGACGATCAGACACAGTTGTCTTGCAGTGAGGTAGTAGTAAGGGCAGTAAGTCCCAGGGAGCAGCGCACAGAGGATTCGGAGGAAGAGCAGCAGGACGATGAGGTGACTGACCCCACCTGGTGTGCAACGCTTACTCAGGAGGACAGGTCTTCAGAGGGGGAGTCAAGGGCATCAGCAGGGCAGGTTGCAAGAGGCAGTGCAGTGGCCAGGGGTAGAGGCAGGGCCAGACCGAATAATCCACCAAGTGTTTCCCAAAGCGCCCCCTCGCGCCATGCCACCCTGCGGAGGCCGAGGTGCTCTAAGGTCTGGCAGTTTTTCACAGAGACGCCTGACGACCGACGAACAGTGGTGTGCAACCTTTGTCGCGCAAAGCTCAGCCGGGGAGCCAACACCAACAGCCTCACCACCACCACCATGCGCAGACATATGATGGCCAAGCACCCCGCAAGGTGGGACAAAGGCCGTTCACCGCCTCCGGTTTGCACCCCTGCCTCTCCCCCTGTGCCCCAACCTGCCACTGAGATGCAACCCCCCTCTCAGGACACAGGCACTACCGCCTCATGGCCTGCACCCACACCCTCATCTCCGCTGTCCTCGGCCCCATCCAGCAGTGTAGTTCAGCGCACCGTTCAGCCGTCGCTTGCGCAAGTGTTCGAGCGCAAGCGCAAGTACGCCGCCACGCACCCGCACGCTCAAACGTTAACCGTCCGCATCGCAAAATTCATCAGCCTTGAGATGCTGCCGTATAGGGTTGTGGAAACGGAGTCCTTCAAAAGTATCATGGAGGCGGCGGCCCCGCGCTACTCAGTTCCCAGTCGCCACTACTTTTCCCGATGTGCCGTCCCAGCCCTGCACGACCACGTCTCCCGCAACATTGTGCGCGCCCTCACCAACGCGGTTACTGCCACGGTCCACTTAACTACGGACACGTGGACAAGCACAGGCGGGCAGGGCCACTACATCTCCCTGACGGCACATTGGGTGAATTTAGTGGAGGCTGGGACAGAGTCAGAGCCTGGGACCGCTCACGTCCTACCCACCCCCAGAATTGCGGGCCCCAGCTCGGTGGTGGTATCTGCGGAGGTGTATGCTTCCTCCACTAAAGCACCCTCCTCCTCCTCCTCCTCTGTCTCACAATCAAGATGTGTTAGCAGCAGCATGTCGCCAGCAGTCGGTGTCGCGCGGTGTGGCAGCACAGCGGTGGGCAAGCGTCAGCAGGCCGTGCTGAAACTACTCAGCTTAGGCGATAAGAGGCACACGGCCCACGAACTGCTGCAGGGTCTGACACAGCAGACCGACCGCTGGCTTGCGCCGCTGAGCCTCCAACCGGGCATGGTCGTGTGTGACAACGGCCGTAACCTGGTGGCGGCTCTGCAGCTCGGCAGCCTCACGCACGTGCCATGCCTGGCCCACGTCTTTAATTTGGTGGTTCAGCGGTTTCTGAAAAGCTACCCACGCTTGTCAGACCTGCTCGTAAAGGCGCGCCGGCTCTGCGCACATTTCCGCAAGTCCCACACGGACGCTGCCACCCTGCGCACCCTGCAACATCACTTTAAGCTGCCAGTGCACCGACTGCTGTGCGACGTGCCCACACGGTGGAACTCTACGCTCCACATGTTGGCCAGGCTCTATGAACAGCGTAGAGCTATAGTCGAATACCAACTCCAACATGGGCGGCGCAGTGGGAGTCAGCCTCCTCAATTCCTTTCAGAAGAGTGGGCCTGGTTGGCAGACATCTGCCATGTCCTTGGTAATTTTGAGGAGTCTACCCAGGTGGTGAGCGGCGATGCTACAATCATTAGCGTCACCATTCCTCTGCTATGCATCTTGAGAAATTCCCTGCAAACCATAAAGGCAGCTGCTTTGCGCTCGGAAACGGGGGCGGGGGAAGACAGTATGCCGCTGGATAGTCAGGGCACCCTCCTGTCTATTTCTCAGCGCGTACAGGAGGAGGAGGAGGAGCATGAGGAGGATGAGGAGGAGGGGGAAGAGACAGCTTGGCCCGCTGCTGACGGTACACCGGCTGATTGCCTGTCATCCTTTCAGCGTGTATGGCCTGAGGAGGAGGAGGAGGAGGAGGATCCTGAAAGTGATCTTCCTAGTGAAGACAGCCATGTGTTGCGTACAGGTACCCTGGCACACATGGCTGACTTCATGTTAGGATGCCTTTCTCGTGACCCTCGCGTTGCACGCATTCTGGCCACTACGGATTACTGGGTGTACACACTGCTCGATCCACGGTATAAGGAGAACCTGCCCACTCTGATTCCCGAAGAGGAAAGGGGTTCGAGAGTGTTGCTATACCACAGGACCCTTGCGGACAAGCTGATGGTAAAATTCCCAGCCGACAGCGCTAGTGGCAGAAGGCGCAGTTCCGAGGGCCATGTTGCAGGGGATGTGCGTAGATCGAGCAGCATGTACATCCCAGGCAGTGCAACAGTCTTTAAGGGCCTGGCCAGCTTTATGGCTCCCCACCAAGACTGTGTCACCGCTCCCCAGTCACGGCTGAGTCGGCGGGAGCACTGCAAAAGGATGGTGAGGGAGTACGTAGCGGATCGCACGACCATCCTTGGTGACGCCTCTGCCCCCTACAACTACTGGGTGTCGAAGCTGGACACGTGGCCTGAACTAGCCCTGTATGCCCTTGAGGTGCTTGCTTGTCCTGCGGCTAGCGTGTTGTCGGAGAGGGTGTTTAGTGCGGCTGGGGGAATCATCACAGATAAGCGTAGCCGCTTGTCAACCGACAGTGCCGACAGGCTAACACTCATCAAGATGAACAAAGGCTGGATTTCGCCAGACTTCTGTTCTCCACCAGCGGACAGCAGCGATACGTAAGCAATACGTAGGCTGCACCCGCGGATGGAAGCTACGTTCTCTCTCACCATCCAAAACGGGGACATTTCTGCTTCATCAATCTGTGTCTAATATTCCTCCTCCTCCTCCTCCTGCTCCTCCTCCTGAAACCTCACGTAATCACGCTGAACGGGCAATTTTTCTTAGGGCCACAAGGCTCACTCAAATAATTTTTCTGAACAATTTTTATAAGTTTCAATGCGCTTAAAAGCATTGGAACTTTAACTTGAACCAATTTTTCGTTACACTGGGCTGCCTCCAGGCCTAGTTACCACTTAAGCCACATTAACCAAAGCGATTAATGGGTTTCACCTGCCCTCTTGGCTGGCCATGGCCAATTTTTGGGATGTACATTAGTACTGTTGATACAGCAATTTTTGTGGGCCCTCGCCTACAGTGTAATCAAATTAATTTTTAGCCCACCTGCATTACAGCTGACGTTACCTCAGCTGTGTTGGGCAATGCAATGGGATATTTTTGTGTACCGCCGGTGGGTTCCAGGGAGCCACCCATGCTGTAGGTGCACACTGAGTTTTTAATACTTCTGTACACTTCTAAAGAACCCGTCTGACTGGGGCATGCAGTGTGGGCCGAAGCCCACCTGTATTACGCACGACATTACTACCTCAGCTGTGTTGGGCAATGCAATGGGATATTTCTATGTACCGCCGGTGGCTTCCTGGCACCCACCCAGGCAGTGGGTCCACAGGGAGTTAAACCTACATGTGTCCACTTGTAAAGAACCCCAGTCTGACTGGGGCATGCAGTGTGGGCCGAAACCCACCTGCATTAACCCTTTCCAGTCCACTGTGTGACCTGTGAAGACATTAGGGTTTAAGGCTGTACAGCTCCGTTGTTGGTAGACGTCCGTCGGGGTTCTCTTACTGTATATTGCCAGCCTCTCTGCTGTCGGAGCCTATCCTACGTGTCAGCTCATGCAGTACTGGCTTTAGCCAGCATATAGCGCCGTTGTATAACAGCAGAAAAAGAGTAAGCCCCCTAGGAAAACCATATACAAATTGGATTGGAAAGGGTTAAGCACAACATTACTACCTCAGCTGTGTTGGGCAATGCAATGGGATATTTCTATGTACCGCCGGTGGCTTCCTGGCACCCACCCATGCTGTAGGTGCACACGGAGTTTTTACTACATCTGTACACTTATAAAGAACCCCAGTCAGACTGGGGCATGCAGTGTGGGCCGAAGCCCACCTGCATTAAGCACGACATTACTACCTCAGCTGTGTTGGGCAATGCAATGGGATATTTCTGTGTACCGCCAGTGGGTTCCAGGGAGCCACCCATGCTGTGGGTCGACAGGGACTTCACAATAGGGAGTTGTACCTGCCTGTGTCTATGAATTAAAAAGCCCGGTCTGACTGGGGCATGCAGACACCTTGACAGAATGAATAGTGTGTGGCACATAGGTTCCCCATTGCTATGCCCACGTGTGCAGCTCCTGATGGCGGTGGCACAGGATTCTATTTCTCATTGCTTCTGTACAGCATTGTGGGCTATCGCTCCGCCACTTTTAAAGAGGGTCGCTGCCTAGCCGTGCCAACCTCTGCAGTGTGTGCCTGCGGTCCCTCGTCATGGCAGACGCAATTCTAAATAGACATGAGCGTGGTGTGGCATGAGGGCAGCTGAAGGCTGCGCAGGGACACTTTGGTGTGCGCTGTGGGGGGGAGGGGGGGCGGTTGGGCAGCATGTAACCCAGGAGAAGTGTCAGTGGAGTGTCATGCAGGCAGTGATTGTGCTTTGTTGGAGGTAGTGTGGTGCTTAGCAAAGGTATGCCATGCTAATGAGGGCTTTTCAGAAGTAAAAGTTGTTGGGAGGGGGGGGGGCCCACTCTTGCCGGTATTGTGGCTTAATAGTGGGACCTGGGAACTTGAGATGCAGCCCAACATGTAGCCCCTCGCCTGCCCTATCCGTCACTGTGTCATTCCCATCACTTTCCTGAATTGCCCAGATTTTCACACATGAAAACCTTAGCGAGCATCGGCGAAATACAAAAATGTTCTGGTCGCCCATTGACTTCAATGGGGTTCGTTGTTCGAAACGAACCCTCGAGCATCACGGGAAGTTCGTTACGAATAACGAACACCCGAACATTTTGGTGTTCGCTCATCTCTAGTCCCAACTCGATTATTCAATTCTATGCGCAAAAGAATTAGCGTCAAAATTTTACATACGGAATGTATTTTTCTCACTTTCCAGTGTCATAGAAACGTGAAATTTGGCACGAGCATTGATTATGTCATAAATAGGAAAAGCTAATGGGTCCCAACTCGATTATTCAATTCTATGTGCAAAAGAATTAGCGTGCAAATTTTACGTACAGAATCCAATTTTCTCACATAGAAACTGAAAATTTGGCACGGGCATTGAAAATGTCCTAAACAGGAAAAACTAACGGGTCCCAACTCGATTATTCAATTCTATGCGCAAAAGGATTAGCGTCAAAATTTTACATACGGAATGTATTTTTCTCACTTTCCAGTGTCATAGAAACTTGAAATTTGGCACGAGCATTGATTATGTCATAAATAGGAAAAGCTAATGGTTCCCAACTCGATTATTCAATTCTATGCGCAAAAGAATAAAGCGTCCAAATTTTACGAACAGAATCCAATTTTCTCACATAGAAACTTAAAATTTGGCACGGGCATTGGATATATCCTAAATAGGAAAAACTAACGGGTCCCAACTCGATTATTCAATTCTATGCGCAAAAGAATTCGCGTCAAAAATTTACGTACGGAATGTATTTTTCTCACTTTCCAGTGTCATAGAAACTTGAAATTTGGCACGAGCATTGATTATGTCATAAATAGGAAAAGCTAATGGAACCCAACTCGATTACTCAATTCTATGCGCAAAAGAATTAGCGTCCAAATTTTACGTACGGAATGTAATTTTCTCACGTAGAAGCTTAAAATTTGGCACGGGCATTGATTATGTCATAAATAGGAAAAGCTAATGGGTCCTAACTCGATTATTCAATTCTATGTGCAAAAGAATTAGCGTCAAAATTTTACGTACGGAATCCAATTTTCTCACATAGAAACTTGAAATTTGGCACGAGCATTGATTATGTCATAAATAGGAAAACCTAATGGGTCCCAACTCCGTTATTTAATTCTAAGCACAAAAGAATTAGCGTCCAAGTTTTATGTACGGAGTGTAATTTTCTCACATAGAAACTTAAAATTTGGCATGGGCATTGATTTTGTCATAAATACGAAAAGCTAATGGGTCCCAACTCGATTACTCAATTCTATGCGCAAAAGAATTAGCGTCCAAATTTTACGTACGGAATGTAATTTTCTCACGTAGAAACTTAAAATTTGGCACGGGCATTGATTATGTCATAAATACGAAAAGCTAATGGGTCCCAAATCGATTATTCAATTCTATGTGCAAAAGAATTAGCGTCCAAATTTTATGTACGGAATCCAATTTTCTCACATAGAAACTTGAAATTTGGCACGAGCATTGATTATGTCATAAATAGGAAAAACTAACGGGTCCCAACTCGATTTTTCAATTCCATGCGCAAAACAAATAGCGTCAAAATTTTACGTACGGAATGTATTTTTCTCACTTTCGTGTGTCATAGAAGCGTGAAATTTGGCACGAGCACTGATTATGTCATAAATAGGAAAAGCTAATGGGTCCCAACTCGATTATTCAATTCTATGTGCAAAAGAATTAGCGTCTAAATTTTTCGTACAGAATCCAATTTTTTCACATAGAAACTTGAAATTTGGCACGAGCATTGATTATGTCATAAATAGGAAAAGCTAATGGGTCCCAACTCCGTTATTTAATTCTATGCGCAAAAGAATTAGCGTCCAAATTTTACGTACGGAATCCAATTTTCTCACATAGAAACTTTAAATTTGGCATGGGCATTGATTATGTCATAAATAGGAAAAGCTAATGGGTCCCAACTCGATTATTCAATTCTATGTGCAAAAGAATTAGCGTCCAAATTTACGTACATAATCCAATTTTCTCACATGGAAACTTAAAAATTTGGCACGAGCATTGATTATGTCATAAATAGGAAAAGATAATGGGTCCCAACTCGATTATTCAATTCTATGCGCAAAAGAATTAGCGTCCAAATTTTACGTACAGAATCCAATTTTCTCACATAGAAACTTAAAATTTTGCACGGGCATTGAACATTTCCTAAATAGGAAAAACTAACGGGTTCCAACTCGATTTTTCAATTCTATGCGCAAAAGAATTAGCGTCAAAATTTTCCGTATAGAATGTATTTTTCTCACTTTCCAGTGTCACAGGAAACGTGAAATTTGGCACGAGCATTGAATATGTCATAAATAGGAAAAGCCAATGGGTCCCAACTCGATTATTCAATTCTATGCGCAAAAGAATTAGCGTCCCAATTTTACGTACAGAATCCAATTTTCTCACATAGAAACTTAAAATTTGGCACGGGTATTGAATATGTCCTAAATAGGAAAAACTAACGGGTCCCAACTCGAAAATTCAATTCTATGCGCAAAAGAATTAGCGTCAAAATTTTACGTACGGAATGTATTTTTCTCACTTTCCAGTGTCATAGAAACTTGAAATTTGGCACGAGCATTGATTTTGTCATAAATAGGAAAAGCTAATGGGTCCTAACTCGATTATTCAATTCTATGTGCAAAAGAATTAGCGTCAAAATTTTACGTACGGAATCCAATTTTCTCACATAGAAACTTGAAATTTGGCACGAGCATTGATTATGTCATAAATAGGAAAACCTAATGGGTCCCAACTCCGTTATTTAATTCTAAGCACAAAAGAATTAGCGTCCAAGTTTTATGTACGGAGTGTAATTTTCTCACATAGAAACTTAAAATTTGGCATGGGCATTGATTATGTCATAAATACGAAAAGCTAATGGGTCCCAACTCGATTACTCAATTCTATGCGCAAAAGAATTAGCGTCCAAATTTTACGTACGGAATGTAATTTTCTCACGTAGAAACTTAAAATTTGGCACGGGCATTGATTATGTCATAAATACGAAAAGCTAATGGGTCCTAACTCGATTATTCAATTCTATGTGCAAAAGAATTAGCGTCAAAATTTTACGTACGGAATCCAATTTTCTCACATAGAAACTTGAATTTTGGCACGAGCATTGATTATGTCATAAATAGGAAAAGCTAATGGGTCCCAACTCCGTAATTTAATTCTAGCCACAAAAGAATTAGCGTCCAAGTTTTATGTACGGAGTGTAATTTTCTCACATAGAAACTTAAAATTTGGCATGGGCATTGATTATGTCATAAATAGGAAAAGCTAATGGGTCCCAAATCGATTATTCAATTCTATGTGCAAAAGAATTAGCGTCTAAATTTTATGTACGGTATCCAATTTTCTCACATAGAAACTTGAAATTTGGCACGAGCATTGATTATGTCATAAATAGGAAAAGCTAACGGGTCCCAACTCGATTATTCAATTCTATGCGCAAAACAAATAGCGTCCAAATTTTACGTACAGAATCCAATTTTTTCACATGGAAACTTGAAATTTGGCACGAGCATTGATTATGTCATAAATAGGAAAAGCTAATGGTTCCCAACTCGATTATTCAATTCTATGCGCAAAAGAATAAAGCGTCCAAATTTTACGTACAGAATCCAATTTTCTCACATAGAAACTTAAAATTTGGCACGGGCATTGGATATGTCCTAAATAGGAAAAACTAACGTGTCCCAACTCGATTATTCAATTCTATGCGCAAAAGAATTAGCGTCAAAATTTACGTACGGAATGTATTTTTCTCACTTTCCAGTGTCATAGAAACTTGAAATTTGGCACGAGCATTGATTTTGTCATAAATAGGAAAAGCTAATGGGTCCCAACTCCGTTATTTAATTCTAGGCACAAAAAATTAGCGTCCATGTTTTATGTACGGAGTGTAATTTTCTCACATAGAAACTTAAAATTTGGCACGGGCATTGATTATGTCATAAATAGGAAAAGCTAATGGGTCCTAACTCGATTATTCAATTCTATGTGCAAAAGAATTAGCGTCAAAATTTTACGTACGGAATCCAATTTTCTCACATAGAAACTTGAAATTTGGCACGAGCATTGATTATGTCATAAATAGGAAAACCTAATGGGTCCCAACTCCGTTATTTAATTCTAAGCACAAAAGAATTAGCGTCCAAGTTTTATGTACGGAGTGTAATTTTCTCACATAGAAACTTAAAATTTGGCATGGGCATTGATTATGTCATAAATACGAAAAGCTAATGGGTCCCAACTCGATTACTCAATTCTATGCGCAAAAGAATTAGCGTCCAAATTTTACGTACGGAATGTAATTTTCTCACGTAGAAACTTAAAATTTGGCACGGGCATTGATTATGTCATAAATACGAAAAGCTAATGGGTCCTAACTCGATTATTCAATTCTATGTGCAAAAGAATTAGCGTCAAAATTTTACGTACGGAATCCAATTTTCTCACATAGAAACTTGAAATTTGGCACGAGCATTGATTATGTCATAAATAGGAAAAGCTAATGGGTCCCAACTCCGTAATTTAATTCTAGCCACAAAAGAATTAGCGTCCAAGTTTTATGTACGGAGTGTAATTTTCTCACATAGAAACTTAAAATTTGGCATGGGCATTGATTATGTCATAAATAGGAAAAGCTAATGGGTCCCAAATCGATTATTCAATTCTATGTGCAAAAGAATTAGCGTCTAAATTTTATGTACGGAATCCAATTTTCTCACATAGAAACTTGAAATTTGGCACGAGCATTGATTATGTCATAAATAGGAAAAACTAACGGGTCCCAACTCGATTATTCAATTCTATGCGCAAAACAAATAGCGTCAAAATTTTACGTACGGAATGTATTTTTCTCACTTTCGTGTGTCATAGAAGCGTGAAATTTGGCACGAGCATTGATTATGTCATAAATAGGAAAAGCTAATGGGTCCCAACTCGATTATTCAATTCTATGCGCAAAAGAATTAGCGTCAAAATTTTACGTACGGAATGTAATTTTCTCACGTAGAAACTTAAAATTTGGCACGGGCATTGATTATGTCATAAATACGAAAAGCTAATGGGTCCTAACTCGATTATTCAATTCTATGTGCAAAAGAATTAGCGTCAAAATTTTACGTACGGAATCCAATTTTCTCACATAGAAACTTGAAATTTGGCACGAGCATTGATTATGTCATAAATAGGAAAAGCTAATGGGTCCCAACTCTGTAATTTAATTCTAGCCACAAAAGAATTAGCGTCCAAGTTTTATGTACGGAGTGTAATTTTCTCACATAGAAACTTGAAATTTGGCACGAGCATTGATTATGTCATAAATAGGAAAAACTAACGGGTCCCAACTCGATTTTTCAATTCTATGCGCAAAACAAATAGCGTCAAAATTTTACGTACGGAATGTATTTTTCTCACTTTCGTGTGTCATAGAAGCGTGAAATTTGGCACGAGCATTGATTATGTCATAAATAGGAAAAGCTAATGGGTCCCAACTCCGTTATTTAATTCTAGCCACAAAAGAATTAGCGTCCAAGTTTTATGTACGGAGTGTAATTTTCTCACATAGAAACTTAAAATTTGGCATGGGCATTGATTATGTCATAAATAGGAAAAGCTAATGGGTCCCAAATCGATTATTCAATTCTATGTGCAAAAGAATTAGCGTCCAAATTTTATGTACGGAATCCAATTTTCTCACATAGAAACTTGAAATTTGGCACGAGCATTGATTATGTCATAAATAGGAAAAACTAACGGGTCCCAACTCGATTTTTCAATTCTATGTGCAAAACAAATAGCGTCAAAATTTTACGTACGGAATGTATTAATCTTACTTTCCAGTGTCATAGAAGCGTGAAATTTGGCACGAGCATTGATTATGTCATAAATAGGAAAAGCTAATGGGTCCCAACTCGATTATTCAATTCTATGTGCAAAAGAATTAGCGTCTAAATTTTTCGTACAGAATCCAATTTTCTCACATAGAAACTTAAAATTTGGCACGGGCATTGATTATGTCATAAAAAGGAAAAGCTAATGGGTCCTAACTCGATTATTCAATTCTATGTGCAAAAGAATTAGCGTCAAAATTTTACGTACGGAATCCAATTTTCTCACATAGAAACTTGAAATTTGGCACGAGCATTGATTATGTCATAAATAGGAAAACCTAATGGGTCCCAACTCCGTTATTTAATTCTAAGCACAAAAGAATTAGCGTCCAAGTTTTATGTACGGAGTGTAATTTTCTCACATAGAAACTTAAAATTTGGCATGGGCATTGATTATGTCATAAATACGAAAAGCTAATGGGTCCCAACTCGATTACTCAATTCTATGCGCAAAAGAATTAGCGTCCAAATTTTACGTACGGAATGTAATTTTCTCACGTAGAAACTTAAAATTTGGCACGGGCATTGATTATGTCATAAATACGAAAAGCTAATGGGTCCTAACTCGATTATTCAATTCTATGTGCAAAAGAATTAGCGTCAAAATTTTACGTACGGAATCCAATTTTCTCACATAGAAACTTGAATTTTGGCACGAGCATTGATTATGTCATAAATAGGAAAAGCTAATGGGTCCCAACTCCGTAATTTAATTCTAGCCACAAAAGAATTAGCGTCCAAGTTTTATGTACGGAGTGTAATTTTCTCACATAGAAACTTAAAATTTGGCATGGGCATTGATTATGTCATAAATAGGAAAAGCTAATGGGTCCCAAATCGATTATTCAATTCTATGTGCAAAAGAATTAGCGTCTAAATTTTATGTACGGTATCCAATTTTCTCACATAGAAACTTAAAATTTGGCACGAGCATTGATTATGTCATAAATAGGAAAAGCTAACGGGTCCCAACTCGATTATTCAATTCTATGCGCAAAACAAATAGCGTCCAAATTTTACGTACAGAATCCAATTTTTTCACATGGAAACTTGAAATTTGGCACGAGCATTGATTATGTCATAAATAGGAAAAGCTAATGGTTCCCAACTCGATTATTCAATTCTATGCGCAAAAGAATAAAGCGTCCAAATTTTACGTACAGAATCCAATTTTCTCACATAGAAACTTAAAATTTGGCACGGGCATTGGATATGTCCTAAATAGGAAAAACTAACGTGTCCCAACTCGATTATTCAATTCTATGCGCAAAAGAATTAGCGTCAAAATTTACGTACGGAATGTATTTTTCTCACTTTCCAGTGTCATAGAAACTTGAAATTTGGCACGAGCATTGATTTTGTCATAAATAGGAAATGCTAATGGGTCCCAACTCCGTTATTTAATTCTAGGCACAAAAAATTAGCGTCCATGTTTTATGTACGGAGTGTAATTTTCTCACATAGAAACTTAAAATTTGGCACGGGCATTGATTATGTCATAAATAGGAAAAGCTAATGGGTCCTAACTCGATTATTCAATTCTATGTGCAAAAGAATTAGCGTCAAAATTTTACGTACGGAATCCAATTTTCTCACATAGAAACTTGAAATTTGGCACGAGCATTGATTATGTCATAAATAGGAAAACCTAATGGGTCCCAACTCCGTTATTTAATTCTAAGCACAAAAGAATTAGCGTCCAAGTTTTATGTACGGAGTGTAATTTTCTCACATAGAAACTTAAAATTTGGCATGGGCATTGATTATGTCATAAATACGAAAAGCTAATGGGTCCCAACTCGATTACTCAATTCTATGCGCAAAAGAATTAGCGTCCAAATTTTACGTACGGAATGTAATTTTCTCACGTAGAAACTTAAAATTTGGCACGGGCATTGATTATGTCATAAATACGAAAAGCTAATGGGTCCTAACTCGATTATTCAATTCTATGTGCAAAAGAATTAGCGTCAAAATTTTACGTACGGAATCCAATTTTCTCACATAGAAACTTGAAATTTGGCACGAGCATTGATTATGTCATAAATAGGAAAAGCTAATGGGTCCCAACTCCGTAATTTAATTCTAGCCACAAAAGAATTAGCGTCCAAGTTTTATGTACGGAGTGTAATTTTCTCACATAGAAACTTAAAATTTGGCATGGGCATTGATTATGTCATAAATAGGAAAAGCTAATGGGTCCCAAATCGATTATTCAATTCTATGTGCAAAAGAATTAGCGTCTAAATTTTATGTACGGAATCCAATTTTCTCACATAGAAACTTGAAATTTGGCACGAGCATTGATTATGTCATAAATAGGAAAAACTAACGGGTCCCAACTCGATTATTCAATTCTATGCGCAAAACAAATAGCGTCAAAATTTTACGTACGGAATGTATTTTTCTCACTTTCGTGTGTCATAGAAGCGTGAAATTTGGCACGAGCATTGATTATGTCATAAATAGGAAAAGCTAATGGGTCCCAACTCGATTATTCAATTCTATGCGCAAAAGAATTAGCGTCAAAATTTTACGTACGGAATGTAATTTTCTCACGTAGAAACTTAAAATTTGGCACGGGCATTGATTATGTCATAAATACGAAAAGCTAATGGGTCCTAACTCGATTATTCAATTCTATGTGCAAAAGAATTAGCGTCAAAATTTTACGTACGGAATCCAATTTTCTCACATAGAAACTTGAAATTTGGCACGAGCATTGATTATGTCATAAATAGGAAAAGCTAATGGGTCCCAACTCTGTAATTTAATTCTAGCCACAAAAGAATTAGCGTCCAAGTTTTATGTACGGAGTGTAATTTTCTCACATAGAAACTTGAAATTTGGCACGAGCATTGATTATGTCATAAATAGGAAAAACTAACGGGTCCCAACTCGATTTTTCAATTCTATGCGCAAAACAAATAGCGTCAAAATTTTACGTACGGAATGTATTTTTCTCACTTTCGTGTGTCATAGAAGCGTGAAATTTGGCACGAGCATTGATTATGTCATAAATAGGAAAAGCTAATGGGTCCCAACTCCGTTATTTAATTCTAGCCACAAAAGAATTAGCGTCCAAGTTTTATGTACGGAGTGTAATTTTCTCACATAGAAACTTAAAATTTGGCATGGGCATTGATTATGTCATAAATAGGAAAAGCTAATGGGTCCCAAATCGATTATTCAATTCTATGTGCAAAAGAATTAGCGTCCAAATTTTATGTACGGAATCCAATTTTCTCACATAGAAACTTGAAATTTGGCACGAGCATTGATTATGTCATAAATAGGAAAAACTAACGGGTCCCAACTCGATTTTTCAATTCTATGTGCAAAACAAATAGCGTCAAAATTTTACGTACGGAATGTATTAATCTTACTTTCCAGTGTCATAGAAGCGTGAAATTTGGCACGAGCATTGATTATGTCATAAATAGGAAAAGCTAATGGGTCCCAACTCGATTATTCAATTCTATGTGCAAAAGAATTAGCGTCTAAATTTTTCGTACAGAATCCAATTTTTTCACATAGAAACTTGAAATTTGGCACGAGCATTGATTATGTCATAAATAGGAAAAAGCTAATGGGTCCCAACTCCGTTATTTAATTCTATGCGCAAAAGAATTAGCGTCCAAATTTTACGTACGGAATCCAATTTTCTCACATAGAAACTTTAAATTTGGCATGGGCATTGATTATGTCATAAATAGGAAAAGCTAATGGGTCCCAACTCGATTATTCAATTCTATGTGCAAAAGAATTAGCGTCCAAATTTACGTACAGAATCCAATTTTCTCACATGGAAACTTAAAATTTGGCACGAGCATTGATTATGTCATAAATAGGAAAAGATAATGGGTCCCAACTCGATTATTCAATTCTATGCGCAAAAGAATAAGCGTCCAAATTTTACGTACAGAATCCAATTTTCTCACATAGAAACTTAAAATTTGGCACGAGCATTGATTATGTCATAAATAGGAAAAACTAACGGGTCCCAACTCGATTTTTCAATTCTATGCACAAAAGAATTAGCATCAAAATTTTCCGTACGGAATGTATTTTTCTCACTTTCCAGTGTCACAGGAAACGTGAAATTTGGTACGAGCATTGAATATGTCATAAATAGGAAAAGCCAATGGGTCCCAACTCGATTATTCAATTCTATGCGCAAAAGAATTAGCGTCCCAATTTTACGTACAGAATCCAATTTTCTCACATAGAAACTTAAAATTTGGCACGGGCATTGAATATGTCCTAAATAGGAAAAACTAACGGGTCCCAACTCGATTATTCAATTCTATGCGCAAAAGAATTAGCGTCAAAATTTTACATACGGAATGTATTTTTCTCACTTTCCAGTGTCATAGAAACGTGAAATTTGGCACGAGCATTGATTATGTCATAAATAGGAAAAGCTAATGGGTCCCAACTCGATTATTCAATTCTATGTGCAAAAGAATTAGCGTACAAATTTTACGTACAGAATCCAATTTTCTCACATAGAAACTGAAAATTTGGCATGGGCATTGATTATGTCATAAATACGAAAAGCTAATGAGTCCCAACTCGATTACTCAATTCTATGCGCAAAAGAATTAGCGTCCAAATTTTATGTACGAAATGTAATATTCTCACGTAGAAACTTAAAATTTGGCACGGGCATTGATTATGTCATAAATAGGAAAAGCTAATGGGTCCTAACTCGATTATTCAATTCTATGTGCAAAAGAATTAGCGTCAAAATTTTACGTACGGAATCCAATTTTCTCACATAGAAATTTGAAATTTGGCACGAGCATTGATTATGTCATAAATAGGAAAACCTAATGGGTCCCAACTCCGTTATTTAATTCTAGGCACAAAAGAATTAGCGTCCAAGTTTTATGTACGGAGTGTAATTTTCTCACATAGAAACTTAAAATTTGGCATGGGCATTGATTATGTCATAAATACGAAAAGCTAATGGGTCCCAACTCGATTACCCAATTCTATGCGCAAAAGAATTAGCGTCCAAATTTTACGTACGGAAAGTAATTTTCTCACGTAGAAACTTAAAATTTGGCACGGGCATTGATTATGTCATAAATAGGAAAAGCTAATGGGTCCTAACTCGATTATTCAATTCTATGTGCAAAAGAATTAGCGTCAAAATTTTACGTACGGAATCCAATTTTCTCACATAGAAACTTGAAATTTGGCACGAGCATTGATTATGTCATAAATAGGAAAACCTAATGGGTCCCAACTCCGTTATTTAATTCTAGGCACAAAAGAATTAGCGTCCAAGTTTTATGTACGGAGTGTAATTTTCTCACATAGAAACTTAAAATTTGGCATGGGCATCGATTATGTCATAAATACGAAAAGCTAATGGGTCCCAACTCGATTACTCAATTCTATGCGCAAAAGAATTAGCGTCCAAATTTTACGTACGGAATGTAATTTTCTCACGTAGAAACTTAAAATTTGGCACGGGCATTGATTATGTCATACATACGAAAAGCTAATGGGTCCTAACTCGATTATTCAATTCTATGTGCAAAAGAATTAGCGTCAAAATTTTACGTACGGAATCCAATTTTCTCACATAGAAACTTGAAATTTGGCACGAGCATTGATTATGTCATAAATAGGAAAAGCTAATGGGTCCCAACTCCGTTATTTAATTCTAGCCACAAAAGAATTAGCGTCCAAGTTTTATTTACGGAGTGTAATTTTCTCACATAGAAACTTAAAATTTGGCATGGGCATTGATTATGTCATAAATACGAAAAGCTAATGGGTCCCAACTCGATTACTCAATTCTATGCGCAAAAGAATTAGCGTCCAAATTTTACATACGGAATGTAATTTTCTCACGTAGAAACTTAAAATTTGGCACGGGCATTGATTATGTCATAAATAAGAAAAGCTAATGGGTCCCAAAACGATTATTCAATTCTATATGCAAAAGAATTAGCGTCCAAATTTTATGTACGGAATCCAATTTTCTCACATAGAAACTTGAAATTTGGCACGAGCATTGATTATGTCATAAATAGGAAAAGCTAATGGGTCCTAACTCGATTATTCAATTCTATGCGCAAAAGAATTAGCATCAAAATTTTCCGTACGGAATGTATTTTTCTCACTTTCCAGTGTCACAGGAAACGTGAAATTTGGCACGAGCATTGAATATGTCATAAATAGGAAAAGCCAATGGGTCCCAACTCGATTATTCAATTCTATGTGCAAAAGAATTAGCGTCTAAATTTTACGTACAGAATCCAATTTTCTCACATAGAAACTTGAAATTTGGCACGAGCATTGATTATGTCATAAATAGGAAAAGCTAATGGGTCCCAACTCCGTTATTTAATTCTATGCGCAAAAGAATTAGCGTCCAAATTTTATGTACGGAATGTAATTTTCTCACATAGAAACTTAAAATTTGGCACGGGCATTGATTATGTAATAAATAGGAAAAGCTAATGGGTCCTAACTCGATTATTCAATTCTATGTGCAAAAGAATTAGCTTCCAAATTTTACGTACAGAATCCAATTTTCTCACATGGAAACTTGAAATTTGGCACGAGCATTGATTATGTCATAAATACGAAAAGCTAATGGGTCCTAACTCGATTATTCAATTCTATGTGCAAAAGAATTAGCGTCAAAATTTTACGTACGGAATCCAATTTTCTCACATAGAAACTTGAAATTTGGCACGAGCATTGATTATGTCATAAATAGGAAAAGCTAATGGGTCCCAACTCCGTTATTTAATTCTATGCGCAAAAGAATTAGCGTCCAAATTTTATGTACGGAATCCAATTTTCTCACATAGAAACTTTAAATTTGGCATGGGCATTGATTATGTCATAAATAGGAAAAGCTAATGGGTCCCAACTCGATTATTCAATTCTATGTGCAAAAGAATTAGCGTCCAAATTTACGTACATAATCCAATTTTCTCACATGGAAACTTAAAATTTGGCACGAGCATTGATTATGTCATAAATAGGAAAAGATAATGGGTCCCAACTCGATTATTCAATTCTATGCGCAAAAGAATTAGCGTCTAAATTTTACGTACAGAATCCAATTTTCTCACATAGAAACTTGAAATTTGGCACGAGCATTGATTATGTCATAAATAGGAAAAGCTAATGGGTCTCAACTCCGTTATTTAATTCTATGCGCAAAAGAATTAGCGTCCAAATTTTATGTACGGAATGTAATTTTCTCACATAGAAACTTAAAATTTGGCACGGGCATTGATTATGTAATAAATAGGAAAAGCTAATGGGTCCTAACTCGATTATTCAATTCTATGTGCAAAAGAATTAGCGTCCAAATTTTACGTACAGAATCCAATTTTCTCACATGGAAACTTGAAATTTGGCACGAGCATTGATTATGTCATAAATAGGAAAAGCTAATGGTTCCCAACTCGATTAATCAATTCTATGCGCAAAAGAATAAAGCGTCCAAATTTTACGTACAGAATCCAATTTTCTCACATAGAAAGTTAAAATTTGGCACGGGCATTGGATATATCCTAAATAGGAAAAACTAACGGGTCCCAACTCGATTATTCAATTCTATGCGCAAAAGAATTAGCGTCAAAAATTTACGTACGGAATGTATTTTTCTCACTTTCCAGTGTCATAGAAAATTGAAATTTGGCACGAGCATTGATTATGTCATAAATAGGAAAAGCTAATGGAACCCCACTCGATTACTCAATTCTATGCGCAAAAGAATTAGCGTCCAAATTTTACGTACGGAATGTAATTTTCTCACGTAGAAGCTTAAAATTTGGCACGGGCATTGATTATGTCATAAATAGGAAAAGCTAATGGGTCCTAACTCGATTATTCAATTCTATGTGCAAAAGAATTAGCGTCAAAATTTTACGTACGGAATCCAATTTTCTCACATAGAAACTTGAAATTTGGCACGAGCATTGATTATGTCATAAATAGGAAAACCTAATGGGTCCCAACTCCGTTATTTAATTCTAAGCACAAAAGAATTAGCGTCCAAGTTTTATGTACGGAGTGTAATTTTCTCACATAGAAACTTAAAATTTGGCATGGGCATTGATTATGTCATAAATACGAAAAGCTAATGGGTCCCAACTCGATTACTCAATTCTATGCGCAAAAGAATTAGCGTCCAAATTTTACGTACGGAATGTAATTTTCTCACGTAGAAACTTAAAATTTGGCACGGGCATTGATTATGTCATAAATACGAAAAGCTAATGGGTCCTAACTCGATTATTCAATTCTATGTGCAAAAGAATTAGCGTCCAAATTTTATGTACGGAATCCAATTTTCTCACAAAGAAACTTGAAATTTGGCACGAGCATTGATTATGTCATAAATAGGAAAAACTAACGGGTCCCAACTCGATTTTTCAATTCTATGCGCAAAACAAATAGCGTCAAAATTTTACGTACGGAATGTATTTTTCTCACTTTCGTGTGTCATAGAAGCGTGAAATTTGGCACGAGCATTGATTATGTCATAAATAGGAAAAGCTAATGGGTCCCAACTCCGTTATTTAATTCTAGCCACAAAAGAATTAGCGTCCAAGTTTTATGTACGGAGTGTAATTTTCTCACATAGAAACTTAAAATTTGGCATGGGCATTGATTATGTCATAAATAGGAAAAGCTAATGGGTCCCAACTCGATTATTCAATTCTATGTGCAAAAGAATTAGCGTCCAAATTTTATGTACGGAATGTATTAATCTTACTTTCCAGTGTCATAGAAGCGTGAAATTTGGCACGAGCATTGATTATGTCATAAATAGGAAAAGCTAATGGGTCCCAACTCGATTATTCAATTCTATGTGCAAAAGAATTAGCGTCTAAATTTTTCGTACAGAATCCAATTTTCTCACATAGAAACTTGAAATTTGGCACGAGCATTGATTATGTCATAAATAGGAAAAAGCTAATGGGTCCCAACTCCGTTATTTAATTCTATGCGCAAAAGAATTAGCGTCCAAATTTTACGTACGGAATTCAATTTTCTCACATGGAAACTTAAAATTTGGCACGAACATTGATTATGTCATAAATAGGAAAAGATAATGGGTCCCAACTCGATTATTCAATTCTATGCGCAAAAGAATTAGCGTCCAAATTTTACGCACAGAATCCAATTTTCTCACATAGAAACTTAAAATTTGGCACGGGCATTGAATATGTCCTAAATAGGAAAAACTAACGGGTCCCAACTCGATTTTTCAATTCTATGCACAAAAGAATTAGCATCAAAATTTTCCGTACGGAATGTATTTTTCTCACTTTCCAGTGTCACAGGAAACGTGAAATTTGGTACGAGCATTGAATATGTCATAAATAGGAAAAGCCAATGGGTCCCAACTCGATTATTCAATTCTATGCGCAAAAGAATTAGCGTCCCAATTTTACGTACAGAATCCAATTTTCTCACATAGAAACTTAAAATTTGGCACGGGCATTGAATATGTCCTAAATAGGAAAAACTAACGGGTCCCAACTCGATTATTCAATTCTATGCGCAAAAGAATTAGCGTCAAAATTTTACATACGGAATGTATTTTTCTCACTTTGCAGTGTCATAGAAACGTGAAATTTGGCACGAGCATTGATTATGTCATAAATAGGAAAAGCTAATGGGTCCCAACTCGATTATTCAATTCTATGTGCAAAAGAATTAGCGTGCAAATTTTACGTACAGAATCCAATTTTCTCACATAGAAACTGAAAATTTGGCACGGGCATTGAAAATGTCCTAAACAGGAAAAACTAACGGGTCCCAACTCGATTATTCAATTCTATGCGCAAAGAATTAGCGTCAAAATTTTACATACGGAATGTATTTTTCTCACTTTCCAGTGTCATAGAAACTTGAAATTTGGCACGAGCATTGATTATGTCATAAATAGGAAAAGCTAATGGGTCCCAACTCCGTTTTTTAATTCTAGGCACAAAAAATTAGCGTCCAAGTTTTATTTACGGAGTTTAATTTTCTCACATAGAAACTTAAAATTTGGCATGGGCATTGATTATGTCATAAATAGGAAAAGCTAATAGGTCCCAACTCGATTACTCAATTCTATGCGCAAAGGAATTAGCGTCCAAATTTTATGTACGAAATGTAATATTCTCACGTAGAAACTTAAAATTTGGCACGGGCATTGATTATGTCATAAATAGGAAAAGCTAATGGGTCCTAACTCGATTATTCAATTCTATGTGCAAAAGAATTAGCGTCAAAATTTTACGTACGGAATCCAATTTTCTCACATAGAAACTTGAAATTTGGCACGAGCATTGATTATGTCATAAATAGGAAAACCTAATGGATCCCAACTCCGTTATTTAATTCTAGGCACAAAAGAATTAGCGTCCAAGTTTTATGTACGGAGTGTAATTTTCTCACATAGAAACTTAAAATTTGGCATGGGCATTGATTATGTCATAAATACGAAAAGCTAATGGGTCCCAACTCGATTACCCAATTCTATGCGCAAAAGAATTAGCGTCCAAATTTTACGTACGGAAAGTAATTTTCTCACGTAGAAACTTAAAATTTGGCACGGGCATTGATTATGTCATAAATAGGAAAAGCTAATGGGTCCTAACTCGATTATTCAATTCTATGTGCAAAAGAATTAGCGTCAAAATTTTACGTACGGAATCCAATTTTCTCACATAGAAACTTGAAATTTGGCACGAGCATTGATTATGTCATAAATAGGAAAACCTAATGGGTCCCAACTCCGTTATTTAATTCTAGGCACAAAAGAATTAGCGTCCAAGTTTTATGTACGGAGTGTAATTTTCTCACATAGAAACTTAAAATTTGGCATGGGCATTGATTATGTCATAAATACGAAAAGCTAATGGGTCCCAACTCGATTACTCAATTCTATGCGCAAAAGAATTAGCGTCCAAATTTTACGTACGGAATGTAATTTTCTCACGTAGAAACTTAAAATTTGGCACGGGCATTGATTATGTCATACATACGAAAAGCTAATGGGTCCTAACTCGATTATTCAATTCTATGTGCAAAAGAATTAGCGTCAAAATTTTACGTACGGAATCCAATTTTCTCACATAGAAACTTGAAATTTGGCACGAGCATTGATTATGTCATAAATAGGAAAAGCTAATGGGTCCCAACTCCGTTATTTAATTCTAGCCACAAAAGAATTAGCGTCCAAGTTTTATTTACGGAGTGTAATTTTCTCACATAGAAACTTAAAATTTGGCATGGGCATTGATTATGTCATAAATACGAAAAGCTAATGGGTCCCAACTCGATTACTCAATTCTATGCGCAAAAGAATTAGCGTCCAAATTTTACATACGGAATGTAATTTTCTCACGTAGAAACTTAAAATTTGGCACGGGCATTGATTATGTCATAAATAAGAAAAGCTAATGGGTCCCAAAACGATTATTCAATTCTATGTGCAAAAGAATTAGCGTCCAAATTTTATGTACGGAATCCAATTTTCTCACATAGAAACTTGAAATTTGGCACGAGCATTGATTATGTCATAAATAGGAAAAGCTAATGGGTCCTAACTCGATTATTCAATTCTATGCGCAAAAGAATTAGCATCAAAATTTTCCGTACGGAATGTATTTTTCTCACTTTCCAGTGTCACAGGAAACGTGAAATTTGGCACGAGCATTGAATATGTCATAAATAGGAAAAGCCAATGGGTCCCAACTCGATTATTCAATTCTATGTGCAAAAGAATTAGCGTCTAAATTTTACGTACAGAATCCAATTTTCTCACATAGAAACTTGAAATTTGGCACGAGCATTGATTATGTCATAAATAGGAAAAGCTAATGGGTCCCAACTCCGTTATTTAATTCTATGCGCAAAAGAATTAGCGTCCAAATTTTATGTACGGAATGTAATTTTCTCACATAGAAACTTAAAATTTGGCACGGGCATTGATTATGTAATAAATAGGAAAAGCTAATGGGTCCTAACTCGATTATTCAATTCTATGTGCAAAAGAATTAACCTCCAAATTTTACGTACAGAATCCAATTTTCTCACATGGAAACTTGAAATTTGGCACGAGCATTGATTATGTCATAAATAGGAAAAGCTAATGGGTCCCAACTCCGTTATTTAATTCTATGCGCAAAAGAATTAGCGTCCAAATTTTATGTACGGAATCCAATTTTCTCACATAGAAACTTTAAATTTGGCATGGGCATTGATTATGTCATAAATAGGAAAAGCTAATGGGTCCCAACTCGATTATTCAATTCTATGTGCAAAAGAATTAGCGTCCAAATTTACGTACATAATCCAATTTTCTCACATGGAAACTTAAAATTTGGCACGAGCATTGATTATGTCATAAATAGGAAAAGATAATGGGTCCCAACTCGATTATTCAATTCTATGCGCAAAAGAATTAGCGTCTAAATTTTACGTACAGAATCCAATTTTCTCACATAGAAACTTGAAATTTGGCACGAGCATTGATTATGTCATAAATAGGAAAAGCTAATGGGTCTCAACTCCGTTATTTAATTCTATGCGCAAAAGAATTAGCGTCCAAATTTTATGTACGGAATGTAATTTTCTCACATAGAAACTTAAAATTTGGCACGGGCATTGATTATGTAATAAATAGGAAAAGCTAATGGGTCCTAACTCGATTATTCAATTCTATGTGCAAAAGAATTAGCGTCCAAATTTTACGTACAGAATCCAATTTTCTCACATGGAAACTTGAAATTTGGCACGAGCATTGATTATGTCATAAATAGGAAAAGCTAATGGTTCCCAACTCGATTAATCAATTCTATGCGCAAAAGAATAAAGCGTCCAAATTTTACGTACAGAATCCAATTTTCTCACATAGAAAGTTAAAATTTGGCACGGGCATTGGATATATCCTAAATAGGAAAAACTAACGGGACCCAACTCGATTATTCAATTCTATGCGCAAAAGAATTAGCGTCAAAAATTTACGTACGGAATGTATTTTTCTCACTTTCCAGTGTCATAGAAAATTGAAATTTGGCACGAGCATTGATTATGTCATAAATAGGAAAAGCTAATGGAACCCCACTCGATTACTCAATTCTATGCGCAAAAGAATTAGCGTCCAAATTTTACGTACGGAATGTAATTTTCTCACGTAGAAGCTTAAAATTTGGCACGGGCATTGATTATGTCATAAATAGGAAAAGCTAATGGGTCCTAACTCGATTATTCAATTCTATGTGCAAAAGAATTAGCGTCAAAATTTTACGTACGGAATCCAATTTTCTCACATAGAAACTTGAAATTTGGCACGAGCATTGATTATGTCATAAATAGGAAAACCTAATGGGTCCCAACTCCGTTATTTAATTCTAAGCACAAAAGAATTAGCGTCCAAGTTTTATGTACGGAGTGTAATTTTCTCACATAGAAACTTAAAATTTGGCATGGGCATTGATTATGTCATAAATACGAAAAGCTAATGGGTCCCAACTCGATTATTCAATTCTATGTGCAAAAGAATTAGCGTCCAAATTTTATGTACGGAATCCAATTTTCTCACAAAGAAACTTGAAATTTGGCACGAGCATTGATTATGTCATAAATAGGAAAAACTAACGGGTCCCAACTCGATTTTTCAATTCTATGCGCAAAACAAATAGCGTCAAAATTTTACGTACGGAATGTATTTTTCTCACTTTCGTGTGTCATAGAAGCGTGAAATTTGGCACGAGCATTGATTATGTCATAAATAGGAAAAGCTAATGGGTCCCAACTCCGTTATTTAATTCTAGCCACAAAAGAATTAGCGTCCAAGTTTTATGTACGGAGTGTAATTTTCTCACATAGAAACTTAAAATTTGGCATGGGCATTGATTATGTCATAAATAGGAAAAGCTAATGGGTCCCAACTCGATTATTCAATTCTATGTGCAAAAGAATTAGCGTCCAAATTTTATGTACGGAATGTATTAATCTTACTTTCCAGTGTCATAGAAGCGTGAAATTTGGCACGAGCATTGATTATGTCATAAATAGGAAAAGCTAATGGGTCCCAACTCGATTATTCAATTCTATGTGCAAAAGAATTAGCGTCTAAATTTTTCGTACAGAATCCAATTTTCTCACATAGAAACTTGAAATTTGGCACGAGCATTGATTATGTCATAAATAGGAAAAAGCTAATGGGTCCCAACTCCGTTATTTAATTCTATGCGCAAAAGAATTAGCGTCCAAATTTTACGTACGGAATTCAATTTTCTCACATGGAAACTTAAAATTTGGCACGAACATTGATTATGTCATAAATAGGAAAAGATAATGGGTCCCAACTCGATTATTCAATTCTATGCGCAAAAGAATTAGCGTCCAAATTTTACGCACAGAATCCAATTTTCTCACATAGAAACTTAAAATTTGGCACGGGCATTGAATATGTCCTAAATAGGAAAAACTAACGGGTCCCAACTCGATTTTTCAATTCTATGCACAAAAGAATTAGCATCAAAATTTTCCGTACGGAATGTATTTTTCTCACTTTCCAGTGTCACAGGAAACGTGAAATTTGGTACGAGCATTGAATATGTCATAAATAGGAAAAGCCAATGGGTCCCAACTCGATTATTCAATTCTATGCGCAAAAGAATTAGTGTCCCAATTTTACGTACAGAATCCAATTTTCTCACATAGAAACTTAAAATTTGGCACGGGCATTGAATATGTCCTAAATAGGAAAAACTAACGGGTCCCAACTCGATTATTCAATTCTATGCGCAAAAGAATTAGCGTCAAAATTTTACATACGGAATGTATTTTTCTCACTTTGCAGTGTCATAGAAACGTGAAATTTGGCACGAGCATTGATTATGTCATAAATAGGAAAAGCTAATGGGTCCCAACTCGATTATTCAATTCTATGTGCAAAAGAATTAGCGTGCAAATTTTACGTACAGAATCCAATTTTCTCACATAGAAACTGAAAATTTGGCACGGGCATTGAAAATGTCCTAAACAGGAAAAACTAACGGGTCCCAACTCGATTATTCAATTCTATGCGCAAAGAATTAGCGTCAAAATTTTACATACGGAATGTATTTTTCTCACTTTCCAGTGTCATAGAAACTTGAAATTTGGCACGAGCATTGATTATGTCATAAATAGGAAAAGCTAATGGGTCCCAACTCCGTTTTTTAATTCTAGGCACAAAAAATTAGCGTCCAAGTTTTATTTACGGAGTTTAATTTTCTCACATAGAAACTTAAAATTTGGCATGGGCATTGATTATGTCATAAATAGGAAAAGCTAATGGGTCCCAACTCGATTACTCAATTCTATGCGCAAAGGAATTAGCGTCCAAATTTTATGTACGAAATGTAATATTCTCACGTAGAAACTTAAAATTTGGCACGGGCATTGATTATGTCATAAATAGGAAAAGCTAATGGGTCCTAACTCGATTATTCAATTCTATGTGCAAAAGAATTAGCGTCAAAATTTTACGTACGGAATCCAATTTTCTCACATAGAAACTTGAAATTTGGCACGAGCATTGATTATGTCATAAATAGGAAAACCTAATGGATCCCAACTCCGTTATTTAATTCTAGGCACAAAAGAATTAGCGTCCAAGTTTTATGTACGGAGTGTAATTTTCTCACATAGAAACTTAAAATTTGGCATGGGCATTGATTATGTCATAAATACGAAAAGCTAATGGGTCCCAACTCGATTACCCAATTCTATGCGCAAAAGAATTAGCGTCCAAATTTTACGTACGGAAAGTAATTTTCTCACGTAGAAACTTAAAATTTGGCACGGGCATTGATTATGTCATAAATAGGAAAAGCTAATGGGTCCTAACTCGATTATTCAATTCTATGTGCAAAAGAATTAGCGTCAAAATTTTACGTACGGAATCCAATTTTCTCACATAGAAACTTGAAATTTGGCACGAGCATTGATTATGTCATAAATAGGAAAACCTAATGGGTCCCAACTCCGTTATTTAATTCTAGGCACAAAAGAATTAGCGTCCAAGTTTTATGTACGGAGTGTAATTTTCTCACATAGAAACTTAAAATTTGGCAGGGGCATTGATTATGTCATAAATACGAAAAGCTAATGGGTCCCAACTCGATTACTCAATTCTATGCGCAAAAGAATTAGCGTCCAAATTTTACGTACGGAATGTAATTTTCTCACGTAGAAACTTAAAATTTGGCACGGGCATTGATTATGTCATACATACGAAAAGCTAATGGGTCCTAACTCGATTATTCAATTCTATGTGCAAAAGAATTAGCGTCAAAATTTTACGTACGGAATCCAATTTTCTCACATAGAAACTTGAAATTTGGCACGAGCATTGATTATGTCATAAATAGGAAAAGCTAATGGGTCCCAACTCCGTTATTTAATTCTAGCCACAAAAGAATTAGCGTCCAAGTTTTATTTACGGAGTGTAATTTTCTCACATAGAAACTTAAAATTTGGCATGGGCATTGATTATGTCATAAATAGGAAAAGCTAATGGGTCCCAAATCGATTATTCAATTCTATGTGCAAAAGAATTAGCGTCCAAATTTTATGTACGGAATCCAATTTTCTCACATAGAAACTTGAAATTTGGCACGAGCATTGATTATGTCATAAATAGGAAAAACTAACGGGTCCCAACTCGATTTTTCAATTCTATGCGCAAAACAAATAGCGTAAAAATTTTAAGTACGGAATGTATTAATCTCACTTTCCAGTGTCATAGAAGCGTGAAATTTGGCACGAGCATTGATGATGTCATAAATAGGAAAAGCTAATGGGTCCCAACTCGATTATTCAATTCTATGTGCAAAAGAATTAGCGTCTAAATTTTTCGTACAGAATCCAATTTTCTCACATAGAAACTTGAAATTTGGCACGAGCATTGATTATGTCATAAATAGGAAAAAGCTAATGGGTCCCAACTCCGTTATTTAATTCTATGCGCAAAAGAATTAGCGTCCAAATTTTATGTACGGAATCCAATTTTCTCACATAGAAACTTTAAATTTGGCATGGGCATTGATTATGTCATAAATAGGAAAAGCTAATGGGTCCCAACTCGATTATTCAATTCTATGTGCAAAAGAATTAGCGTCCAAATTTACGTACAGAATCCAATTTTCTCACATGGAAACTTAAAATTTGGCACGAGCATTGATTATGTCATAAATAGGAAAAGATAATGGGTCCCAACTCGATTATTCAATTCTATGCGCAAAAGAATTAGCGTCAAAATTTTACGTACAGAATCCAATTTTCTCACATAGAAACTTAAAATTTGGCACGGGCATTGAATATGTCCTAAATAGGAAAAACTAACGGGTCCCAACTCAATTTTTCAATTCTATGCACAAAAGAATTAGCATCAAAATTTTCCGTACGGAATGTATTTTTCTCACTTTCCAGTGTCACAGGAAACGTGAAATTTGGTACGAGCATTGAATATGTCATAAATAGGAAAAGCCAATGGGTCCCAACTTGATTATTCAATTCTATGCGCAAAAGAATTAGCGTCCCAATTTTACGTACAGAATCCAATTTTCTCACATAGAAACTTAAAATTTGGCACGGGCATTGAATATGTCCTAAATAGGAAAAACTAACGGGTCCCAACTCGATTATTCAATTCTATGCGCAAAAGAATTAGCGTCAAAATTTTACATACGGAATGTATTTTTCTCACTTTCCAGTGTCATAGAAACGTGAAATTTGGCACGAGCATTGATTATGTCATAAATAGGAAAAGCTAATGGGTCCCAACTCGATTATTCAATTCTATGTGCAAAAGAATTAGCGTGCAAATTTTACGTACAGAATCCAATTTTCTCACATAGAAACTGAAAATTTGGCACGGGCATTGAAAATGTCCTAAACAGGAAAAACTAACGGGTCCCAACTCGATTATTCAATTCTATGCGCAAAAGAATTAGCGTCAAAATTTTACATACGGAATGTATTTTTCTCACTTTCCAGTATCATAGAAACTTGAAATTTGGCACGAGCATTGATTATGTCATAAATAGGAAAAGCTAATGGGTCCCAACTCCGTTATTTAATTCTAGGCACAAAAAATTAGCGTCCAAGTTTTATTTACGGAGTGTAATTTTCTCACATAGAAACTTAAAATTTGGCATGGGCATTGATTATGTCATAAATAGGAAAAGCTAATGGGTCCCAACTCGATTACTCAATTCTATGCGCAAAAGAATTAGCGTCCAAATTTTATGTACGAAATGTAATATTCTCACGTAGAAACTTAAAATTTGGCACGGGCATTGATTATGTCATAAATAGGAAAAGCTAATGGGTCCTAACTCGATTATTCAATTCTATGTGCAAAAGAATTAGCGTCAAAATTTTACGTACGGAATCCAATTTTCTCACATAGAAATTTGAAATTTGGCACGAGCATTGATTATGTCATAAATAGGAAAACCTAATGGGTCCCAACTCCGTTATTTAATTCTAGGCACAAAAGAATTAGCGTCCAAGTTTTATGTACGGAGTGTAATTTTCTCACATAGAAACTTAAAATTTGGCATGGGCATTGATTATGTCATAAATACGAAAAGCTAATGGGTCCCAACTCGATTACCCAATTCTATGCGCAATAGAATTAGCGTCCAAATTTTACGTACGGAAAGTAATTTTCTCACGTAGAAACTTAAAATTTGGCACGGGCATTGATTATGTCATAAATAGGAAAAGCTAATGGGTCCTAACTCGATTATTCAATTCTATGTGCAAAAGAATTAGCGTCAAAATTTTACGTACGGAATCCAATTTTCTCACATAGAAACTTGAAATTTGGCACGAGCATTGATTATGTCATAAATAGGAAAACCTAATGGGTCCCAACTCCGTTATTTAATTCTAGGCACAAAAGAATTAGCGTCCAAGTTTTATGTACGGAGTGTAATTTTCTCACATAGAAACTTAAAATTTGGCATGGGCATTGATTATGTCATAAATACGAAAAGCTAATGGGTGCCAACTCGATTACTCAATTCTATGCGCAAAAGAATTAGCGTCCAAATTTTACGTACGGAATGTAATTTTCTCACGTAGAAACTTAAAATTTGGCACGGGCATTGATTATGTCATACATACGAAAAGCTAATGGGTCCTAACTCGATTATTCAATTCTATGTGGAAAAGAATTAGCGTCAAAATTTTACGTACGGAATCCAATTTTCTCACATAGAAACTTGAAATTTGGCACGAGCATTGATTATGTCATAAATAGGAAAAGCTAATGGGTCCCAACTCCGTTATATAAATCTAGCCACAAAAGAATTAGCGTCCAAGTTTTATTTACGGAGTGTAATTTTCTCACATAGAAACTTAAAATTTGGCATGGGCATTGATTATGTCATAAATACGAAAAGCTAATGGGTCCCAACTCGATTACTCAATTCTATGCGCAAAAGAATTAGCGTCCAAATTTTACGTACGGAATGTAATTTTCTCACGTAGAAACTTAAAATTTGGCACGGGCATTGATTATGTCATAAATAGGAAAAGCTAATGGGTCCCAAATCGATTATTCAATTCTATGTGCAAAAGAATTAGCGTCCAAATTTTATGTACGGAATGTATTTTTCTCACTTTCCAGTGTCACAGGAAACGTGAAATTTGGCACGAGCATTGAATATGTCATAAATAGGAAAAGCCAATGGGTCCCAACTCGATTATTCAATTCTATGTGCAAAAGAATTAGCGTCTAAATTTTACGTACAGAATCCAATTTTCTCACATGGAAACTTGAAATTTGGCACGAGCATTGATTATGTCATAAATAGGAAAAGCTAATGGTTCCCAACTCGATTATTCAATTCTATGCGCAAAAGAATAAAGCGTCCAAATTTTACGTACAGAATCCAATTTTCTCACATAGAAAGTTAAAATTTGGCACGGGCATTGGATATATCCTAAATAGGAAAAACTAACGGGTCCCAACTCGATTATTCAATTCTATGCGCAAAAGAATTAGCGTCAAAAATTTACGTACGGAATGTATTTTTCTCACTTTCCAGTGTCATAGAAACTTGAAATTTGGCACGAGCATTGATTATGTCATAAATAGGAAAAGCTAATGGAACCCAACTCGATTACTCAATTCTATGCGCAAAAGAATTAGCGTCCAAATTTTACGTACGGAATGTAATTTTCTCACGTAGAAGCTTAAAATTTGGCACGGGCATTGATTATGTCATAAAGAGGAAAAGCTAATGGGTCCTAACTCGATTATTCAATTCTATGTGCAAAAGAATTAGCGTCAAAATTTTACGTACGGAATCCAATTTTCTCACATAGAAACTTGAAATTTGGCACGAGCATTGATTATGTCATAAATAGGAAAACCTAATGGGTCCCAACTCCGTTATTTAATTCTAAGCACAAAAGAATTAGCGTCCAAGTTTTATGTACGGAGTGTAATTTTCTCACATAGAAACTTAAAATTTGGCATGGGCATTGATTATGTCATAAATACGAAAAGCTAATGGGTCCCAACTCGATTACTCAATTCTATGCGCAAAAGAATTAGCGTCCAAATTTTACGTACGGAATGTAATTTTCTCACGTAGAAACTTAAAATTTGGCACGGGCATTGATTATGTCATAAATACGAAAAGCTAATGGGTCCTAACTCGATTATTCAATTCTATGTGCAAAAGAATTAGCGTCCAAATTTTATGTACGGAATCCAATTTTCTCACATAGAAACTTGAAATTTGGCACGAGCATTGATTATGTCATAAATAGGAAAAACTAACGGGTCCCAACTCGATTTTTCAATTCTATGCGCAAAACAAATAGCGTCAAAATTTTACGTACGGAATGTATTTTTCTCACTTTCGTGTGTCATAGAAGCGTGAAATTTGGCACGAGCATTGATTATGTCATAAATAGGAAAAGCTAAGGGGTTCCAACTCGATTATTCAATTCTATGCGCAAAAGAATTAGCGTCCAAATTTTACGTACGGAATGTAATTTTCTCACGTAGAAACTTAAAATTTGGCACGGGCATTGATTATGTCATAAATACGAAAAGCTAATGGGTCCTAACTCGATTATTCAATTCTATGTGCAAAAGAATTAGCGTCAAAATTTTACGTACGGAATCCAATTTTCTCACATAGAAACTTGAAATTTGGCACGAGCATTGATTATGTCATAAATAGGAAAAGCTAATGGGTCCCAACTCCGTTATTTAATTCTATGCGCAAAAGAATTAGCGTCCAAATTTTACGTACGGAATCCAATTTTCTCACATAGAAACTTTAAATTTGGCATGGGCATTGATTATGTCATAAATAGGAAAAGCTAATGGGTCCCAACTCGATTATTCAATTCTATGTGCAAAAGAATTAGCGTCCAAATTTACGTACATAATCCAATTTTCTCACATAGAAACTTAAAATTTTGCACGGGCATTAAATATGTCCTAAATCGGAAAAACTAACGGGTTCCAACTCGATTTTTCAATTCTATGCGCAAAAGAATTAGCGTCAAAATTTTCCGTACGGAATGTATTTTTCTCACTGTCCAGTGTCACAGGAAACGTGAAATTTGGCACGAGCATTGAATATGTCATAAATAGGAAAAGCCAATGGGTCCCAACTCGATTATTCAATTCTATGCGCAAAAGAATTAGCGTCCCAATTTTACGTACAGAATCCAATTTTCTCACATAGAAACTTAAAATTTGGCACGGGCATTGAATATGTCCTAAATAGGAAAAACTAACGGGTCCCAACTCGAAAATTCAATTCTATGCGCAAAAGAATTAGCGTCAAAATTTTACGTACGGAATGTATTTTTCTCACTTTCCAGTGTCATAGAAACGTGAAATTTGGCACGAGCACTGATTATGTCATAAATAGGAAAAGCTAATGGGTCCCAACTCGATTATTCAAATCTATGTGCAAAAGAATTAGCGTCCAAATTTTACGTACGGAATGTAATTTTCTCACTTAGAAACTTAAAATTTGGCACGGGCATTGATTATGTCATAAATAGGAAAAGCTAATGGGTCCTAACTCGATTATTCAATTCTATGCGCAAAAGAATTAGCGTCAAAATTTTCCGTACGGAATGTATTTTTCTCACTTTCCAGTGTCACAGGAAACGTGAAATTTGGCACGAGCATTGAATATGTCATAAATAGGAAAAGCCAATGGGTCCCAACTCGATTATTCAATTCTATGTGCAAAAGAATTAGCGTCTAAATTTTACGTACAGAATCCAATTTTCTCACATAGAAACTTGAAATTTGGCACGAGCATTGATTATGTCATAAATAGGAAAAGCTAATGGGTCCCAACTCCGTTATTTAATTCTATGCGCAAAAGAATTAGCGTCCAAATTTTATGTACGGAATGTAATTTTCTCACATAGAAACTTAAAATTTGGCACGGGCATTGATTATGTAATAAATAGGAAAAGCTAATGGGTCCTAACTCGATTATTCAATTCTATGTGCAAAAGAATTAGCGTCCAAATTTTACGTACAGAATCCAATTTTCTCACATGGAAACTTGAAATTTGGCACGAGCATTGATTATGTCATAAATAGGAAAAGCTAATGGTTCCCAATTCGATTATTCAATTCTATGCGCAAAAGAATAAATCGTCCAAATTTTATGTACAGAATCCAATTTTCTCACATAGAAACTTAAAATTTGGCACGGGCATTGGATATATCCTAAATAGGAAAAACTAACGGGTCCCAACTCGATTATTCAATTCTATGCGCAAAAGAATTAGCGTCAAAAATTTACGTACGGAATGTATTTTTCTCACTTTCCAGTGTCATAGAAACTTGAAATTTGGCACGAGCATTGATTATGTCATAAATAGGAAAAGCTAATGGAACCCAACTCGATTACTCAATTCTCTGCGCAAAAGAATTAGCGTCCAAATTTTACGTACAGAATCCAATTTTCTCACATGGAAACTTGAAATTTGGCACGAGCATTGATTATGTCATAAATAGGAAAAGCTAATGGGTCCCAACTCGATTATTCAATTCTATGTGCAAAAGAATTAGCGTGCAAATTTTACGTACAGAATCCAATTTTCTCACATAGAAACTGAAAATTTGGCACGGGCATTGAAAATGTCCTAAACAGGAAAAACTAACGGGTCCCAACTCGATTATTCAATTCTATGCGCAAAAGAATTAGCGTCAAAATTTTACATACGGAATGTATTTTTCTCACTTTCCAGTGTCATAGAAACTTGAAATTTGGCACGAGCATTGATTATGTCATAAATAGGAAAACCTAATGGGTCCCAACTCCGTTATTTAATTCTAGCCACAAAAGAATTAGCGTCCAAGTTTTATGTACGGAGTGTAATTTCCTCACATAGAAACTTAAAATTTGGCATGGGCATTGATTATGTCATAAATAGGAAAAGCTAATGGGTCCTAACTCGATTACTCAATTCTATGCGCAAAAGAATTAGCGTCCAAATTTTACGTACGGAATGTAATTTTCTCACGTAGAAACTTAAAATTTGGCACGGGCATTGATTATGTCATAAATAGGAAAAGCTAATGGGTCGTAACTCGATTATTCAATTCTATATGCAAAAGAATTAGCGTCAAAATTTTACGTACGGAATCCAATTTTCTCACATAGAAACTTGAAATTTGGCACGAGCATTGATTATGTCATAAATAGGAAAACCTAATGGGTCCCAACTCCGTTATTTAATTCTAGGCACAAAAGAATTAGCGTCCAAGTTTTATGTACGGAGTGTAATTTTCTCACATAGACACTTAAAATTTGGCATGGGCATTGATTATGTCATAAATAGGAAAAGCTAATGGGTCCCAACTCGATTACTCAATTCTATGCGCAAAAGAATTAGCGTCCAAATTTTACGTACGGAATGTAATTTTCTCACGTAGAAACTTAAAATTTGGCACGGGCATTGATTATGTCATAAATAGGAAAAGCTAATGGGTCCTAACTCGATTATTCAATTCTATGTGCAAAAGAATTAGCGTCAAAATTTTACGTACAGAATCCAATTTTCTCACATAGAAACTTAAAATTTTGCACGGGCATTGAATATGTCCTAAATAGGAAAAACTAACGGGTCCCAACTCGATTTTTCAATTCTATGCGCAAAAGAATTAGCGTCAAAATTTTCCGTACGGAATGTATTTTTCTCACTTTCCAGTGTCACAGGAAACATGAAATTTGGCATGAGCATTGAATATGTCATAAGTAGGAAAAGCCAATGGGTCCCAACTCGATTATTCAATTCTATGTGCAAAAGAATTAGCGTCTAAATTTTACGTACAGAATCCAATTTTCTCACATAGAAACTTGAAATTTGGCACGAGCATTGATTATGTCATAAATAGGAAAAGCTAATGGGTCCCAACTCCGTTATTTAATTCTATGCGCAAAAGAATTAGCGTCCAAATTTTATGTACGGAATGTAATTTTCTCACATAGAAACTTAAAATTTGGCACGGGCATTGATTATGTAATAAATAGGAAAAGCTAATGGGTCCTAACTCGATTATTCAATTCTATGTGCAAAAGAATTAGCGTCCAAATTTTACGTACAGAATCCAATTTTCTCACATGGAAACTTGAAATTTGGCACGAGCATTGATTATGTCATAAATAGGAAAAGCTAATGGTTCCCAACTCGATTATTCAATTCTATGCGCAAAAGAATAAAGCGTCCAAATTTTACGTACAGAATCCAATTTTCTCACATAGAAACTTAAAATTTGGCACGGGCATTGGATATATCCTAAATAGGAAAAAGTAATGGGTCCCAACTCGATTATTCAATTCTATGCGCAAAAGAATTAGCGTCAAAAATTTACGTACGGAATGTATTTTTCTCACTTTCCAGTGTCATAGAAACTTGAAATTTGGCACGAGCATATATTATGTCATAAATAGGAAAAGCTAATGGGTCCCAACTCCGTTATTTAATTCTAGGCACAAAAAATTAGCGTCCATGTTTTATGTACGGAGTGTAATTTTCTCACATAGAAACTTAAAATTTGGCATGGGCATTGATTATGTCATAAATAGGAAAAGCTAATGGGTCCCAACTCGATTACTCAATTCTATGCGCAAAAGAATTAGCGTCCAAATTTTACGTATGGAATGTAATTTTCTCACGTGGAAACTTAAAATTTGGCATGGGCATTGATTATGTCATAAATAGGAAAAGCTAATGGGTCCTAACCCGATTATTCAATTCTATGTGCAAAAGAATTAGCGTCAAAATTTTACGTACGGAATCCAATTTTCTCACATAGAAACTTGAAATTTGGCACGAGCATTGATTATGTCATAAATAGGAAAAGCTAATGGGTCCCAACTCCGTAATTTAATTCTAGCCACAAAAGAATTAGCGTCCAAGTTTTATGTACGGAGTGTAATTTTCTCACATAGAAACTTGAAATTTGGCACGAGCATTGATTATGTCATAAATAGGAAAAACTAACGGGTCCCAACTCGATTTTTCAATTCTATGCGCAAAACAAATAGCGTCAAAATTTTACGTACGGAATGTATTTTTCTCACTTTCGTGTGTCATAGAAGCGTGAAATTTGGCACGAGCATTGATTATGTCATAAATAGGAAAAGCTAATGGGTCCCAACTCGATTATTCAATTCTATGTGCAAAAGAATTAGCGTCTAAATTTTTCGTACAGAATCCAATTTTCTCACATAGAAACTTGAAATTTAGCACGAGCATTGATTATGTCATAAATAGGAAAAGCTAATGGGTCCCAACTCCGTTATTTAATTCTATGCACAAAAGAATTAGCGTCCAAATTTTACGTACGGAATCCAATTTTCTCACATAGAAACTGTAAATTTGGAATGGGCATTGATTATGTCATAAATAGGAAAAGCTAATGGGTCCCAACTCGATTATTCAATTCTATGCGCAAAAGAATTAGCGTCAAAATTTTCCGTACGGAATGTATTTTTCTCACTTTCCAGTGTCACAGGAAACGTGAAATTTGGCACGAGCATTGAAAATGTCATAAATAGGAAAAGCCAATGGGTCCCAACTCGATTATTCAATTCTATGTGCAAAAGAATTAGCGTCTAAATTTTACGTACAGAATCCAATTTTCTCACATAGAAACTTGAAATTTGGCACGAGCATTGATTATGTCATAAATAGGAAAAGCTAATGGGTCCCAACTCCGTTATTTAATTCTATGCGCAAAAGAATTAGCGTCCAAATTTAATGTACGGAATGTAATTTTCTCACATAGAAACTTAAAATTTGGCACGGGCATTGATTATGTAATAAATAGGAAAAGCTAATGGGTCCTAACTCGATTATTCAATTCTATGTGCAAAAGAATTAGCGTCCAAATTTTACGTACAGAATCCAATTTTCTCACATGGAAACTTGAAATTTGGCACGAGCATTGATTATGTCATAAATAGGAAAAGCTAATGGGTCCCAACTCCGTTATTTAATTCTATGCGCAAAAGAATTAGCGTCCAAATTTAATGTACGGAATGTAATTTTCTCACATAGAAACTTAAAATTTGGCACGGGCATTGATAATGTAATAAATAGGAAAAACTAACGGGTCCCAACTCGATTATTCAATTCTATGCGCAAAAGAATTAGCGTCAAAAATTTACGTACGGAATGTATTTTTCTCACTTTCCAGTGTCATAGAAACTTGAAATTTGGCACGAGCATTGATTATGTCATAAATAGGAAAAGCTAATGGGTCCCAACTCGCTTATTCAATTCTATGTGCAAAAGAATTAGCGTGCAAATTTTACGTACAGAATCCAATTTTCTCACATAGAAACTGAAAATTTGGCACGGGCATTGAAAATGTCCTAAACAGGAAAAACTAACGGGTCCCAACTCGATTATTCAATTCTATGCGCAAAAGAATTAGCGTCAAAATTTTACATACGGAATATATTTTTCTCACTTTCCAGTATCATAGAAACTTGAAATTTGGCACGAGCATTGATTATGTCATAAATAGGAAAAGCTAATGGGTCCCAACTCCGTTATTTAATTCTAGGCACAAAAAATTAGCGTCCAAGTTTTATTTACGGAGTGTAATTTTCTCACATAGAAACTTAAAATTTGGCATGGGCATTGATTATGTCATAAATAGGAAAAGCTAATGGGTCCCAACTCGATTACTCAATTCTATGCGCAAAAGAATTAGCGTCCAAATTTTATGTACGAAATGTAATATTCTCACGTAGAAACTTAAAATTTGGCACGGGCATTGATTATGTCATAAATAGGAAAAGCTAATGGGTCCTAACTCGATTATTCAATTCTATGTGCAAAAGAATTAGCGTCAAAATTTTACGTACGGAATCCAATTTTCTCACATAGAAACTTGAAATTTGGCACGGGCATTGATTATGTCATACATACGAAAAGCTAATGGGTCCTAACTCGATTATTCAATTCTATGTGCAAAAGAATTAGCGTCAAAATTTTACGTACGGAATCCAATTTTCTCACATAGAAACTTGAAATTTGGCACGAGCATTGATTATGTCATAAATAGGAAAAGCTAATGGGTCCCAACTCCGTTATTTAATTCTAGCCACAAAAGAATTAGCGTCCAAGTTTTATTTACGGAGTGTAATTTTCTCACATAGAAACTTAAAATTTGGCATGGGCATTGATTATGTCATAAATACGAAAAGCTAATGGGTCCCAACTAGAGATGAGCGAACACCAAAATGTTCGGGTGTTCGTTATTCGTAACGAACTTCCCGTGATGCTCGAGGGTTCGTTTCGAACAACGAACCCCATTGAAGTCAATGGGCGACCAGAACATTTTTGTATTTCGCCGATGCTCGCTAAGGTTTTCATGTGTGAAAATCTGGGCAATTCAGGAAAGTGATGGGAATGACACAGTGACGGATAGGGCAGGCGAGGGGCTACATGTTGGGCTGCATCTCAAGTTCACAGGTCCCACTATTAAGCCACAATACCGGCAAGAGTGGGCCCCCCCCCTCCCAACAACTTTTACTTCTGAAAAGCCCTCATTAGCATGGCATACCTTTGCTAAGCACCACACTACCTCCAACAAAGCACAATCACTGCCTGCATGACACTCCACTGACACTTCTCCTGGGTTACATGCTGCCCAACCGCCCCCCCTCCCCCCCACAGCGCACACCAAAGTGTCCCTGCGCAGCCTTCAGCTGCCCTCATGCCACACCACGCTCATGTCTATTTAGAATTGCGTCTGCCATGACGAGGGACCGCAGGCACACACTGCAGAGGTTGGCACGGCTAGGCAGCGACCCTCTTTAAAAGTGGCGGAGCGATAGCCCACAATGCTGTACAGAAGCAATGAGAAATAGAATCCTGTGCCACCGCCATCAGGAGCTGCACACGTGGGCATAGCAATGGGGAACCTATGTGCCACACACTATTCATTCTGTCAAGGTGTCTGCATGCCCCAGTCAGACCGGGCTTTTTAATTCATAGACACAGGCAGGTACAACTCCCTATTGTGAAGTCCCTGTCGACCCACAGCATGGGTGGCTCCCTGGAACCCACCGGCGGTACACAGAAATATCCCATTGCATTGCCCAACACAGCTGAGGTAGTAATGTCGTGCTTAATGCAGGTGGGCTTCGGCCCACACTGCATGCCCCAGTCTGACTGGGGTTCTTTATAAGTGTACAGATGTAGTAAAAACTCCGTGTGCACCTACAGCATGGGTGGGTGCCAGGAAGCCACCGGCGGTACATAGAAATATCCCATTGCATTGCCCAACACAGCTGAGGTAGTAATGTTGTGCTTAACCCTTTCCAATCCAATTTGTATATGGTTTTCCTAGGGGGCTTACTCTTTTTCTGCTGTTATACAACGGCGCTATATGCTGGCTAAAGCCAGTACTGCATGAGCTGACACGTAGGATAGGCTCCGACAGCAGAGAGGCTGGCAATATACAGTAAGAGAACCCCGACGGACGTCTACCAACAACGGAGCTGTACAGCCTTAAACCCTAATGTCTTCACAGGTCACACAGTGGACTGGAAAGGGTTAA